>NW_008609741.1:0-678 GCF_000691845.1 Merops nubicus
AAAAAGTATAAAAACCACTTCAAAAAACCCCAAAACGAGCAAAATCTGGCAGGACAAACCAGGCAGCACCCGCTGGGGGAGCCCTGGGGACACCACGGAGGTGGCATCTCCCAGGCTTTGGGGACCTGGGGTCGTCTGGTGGATGTGGTGTCCCCTTGTCCAGGCCTTGGGGACCCCAGGTCAGAAGAGTCCCTGGTCTGAGGGAGTCCAAGTCACACCCTGGAGGTGGCATCTCCCAGGTGACACCACGCAGATGGCATCTCGGAGGTCACGACGTGCAGGTGGCATCTCCCAGGCCTTGGAGATCCCACGGTGCACAGGGGGGTGGTGGCATCTCCCGGGTCACATCGTGGTGGTGGCATCTCCCAGGCCTTGTGGATCTCGGGTCACACCATGGTGGTGGCATCTCTGAGGCCTTGGGGATCCCAAGTCACACCACGGAGATGGCGTCTCCCAGGTGACATCATCCAGGTGGCACCTCCCCGGGTGCTCCCTGACCCCTGCTTGGGTGCTCCCTGGGCTATGGGTGCTCCTCAAGCTCACCTGGGTGCTCCTCACCCCCATTTGGGTGCTCCCTGGGCTATGGGTGCTCCCCAAGCTCACCTGGGTGCTCCTCACCCCCATTTGGGTGCCCCCCCGGGCTACGGGTGCTCCCTGACCCCCATTTGGGTGCTCCCC
>NW_008609742.1:0-1435 GCF_000691845.1 Merops nubicus
GGGTGCCGGGCTCTATGCTCTATAGCCTCAGGCACTTAGAAAACGCCTGTGTGTCGTCAAACTCCTGGGTGCTCCGGGGCAACGGCCGCTGCACGTCCCTCCAAGGAGAAGGCACTTCGTGCGCTCCGAGACGTCAGTCCTGGAGAGAAGGGCCAGACCGCACACGGGCTGCCCAAAACCTTTCTTCACGCCAAACGACCGTATTTGGGGAAAAAGCTGGCCCTGCGTTAGGAGGCCGAAATACTTTTTTTAGTATCTCTTTCCCCACCCCCATCCTCCTACAAATCATCTTCTAAAGTTTTGCCTGGCTGTCACTGGACTTTCTCTTCAGATAATGTCAAACAAAAAAATATACATTTATTTCTTCTGCTGCTGCGATCCTCGCATCAGGCGCGGTTTTCCTGGAAAAACGAAAGCTTGCCAATTTTTGACCATCCGCAAGAAAACAACAAAAAGCCCACCAAATGTGCGCTGCCCCTTTAAGCCCCGACCGACAGCCTCTCAGTCCACCCCCCTTCAATTTAATTTCATTAAAACAGAGCATGAATATTTCTATTAAACCTAAAATGAAATATGAAGCCATTTAGACTCTGCCTGCACCAATCACCTAGATTTATGACTTTTATTCATCACATCAAGAGCTGGGAAAAATGAATTTTCTTCACCCAGGAAGGAAATAAAAACCCTGCCTTGGTCATTTCCAGAAAGCTGTTAATTTGCCCATGTGGTAATTACTTTCACAATTAACTAAAATACAAATCAACCTGACAAATCGGGTTAGTTTATATATTAATTAGCCAGTTTAAATTTATTCATTATGAAAAGACAATTTAAGAGGACCTCGGGTGTCTGTTTTATCGCAATAAATTATTGTTAGGAAATGGGGGCTAATAAAATATCGCCATATTTGAGGGCACGGCGCAGTTGGGGAGCTGCCTCCTCACCGCGGGACTTCCGCGGACGCGGGCTGGAGCGCGGCTTTCCGCGGTGGAAACGGCATCCTGGGGGAGGAGGAAGAGAAGGAGGAGAAGAAGGAGGAGGGCTGGGGCCATGCCCCCCTTCCAGCGGCGCTGATTTAACACTCCGTCGATAGGATCATTCGATGCCTTTTAGCTTGTGATCTTTATAAATGTCCCGCTATTAAATTAGAAAATGATTCTCTCCTCGTTTAATTGTATTCTTTCGTTTCTTATTTCCAATTAATTAGTCCTATCGACGTTGCAATATTTTAAATGACTGGAGTCCGTTTACAGTTTAAAATATATGGGTCAGCGCATGCAATTTTAGACTAGGCAGAACTATATAATGTGGGTTTTAACTACTCTTCTCTCATACGTCTTAAACATCTGGCTAAATGCATCATTTGGGAACACCGCGGGGATTTTAGGCGCTTGGGACCGGCCGCCCCGCTGCCCCTCCGCGCTGCGCGGAACGG
>NW_008609742.1:1454-37177 GCF_000691845.1 Merops nubicus
GTTTCTGAAAAGCGCTCGCGCCGCCCCTCCCGCCGCCGCCGAGAAGAAACGGACGGTTAAGGACAAACCCTGCGGTTTGGGGGAAAAGTTGTGGTTGGTTGGTTGGTTTGTTTGTTTTTTCTTCTCCCCCCAGTACATCCCTGAAACGCCCTGGGGGCTGTGAAATGCCCTTGGTGCTCCCGCGCAGCCCCTCCCCTGAGCAGGAGAGAGGGGCTGCACAGGGGCACCCCCAAAGCTGCCTGTGCCCAGGAGAAGCAACAGGGAATTACATCTATATAAACTATATACAATGGGGTGTTAAATAATTAGCCCCCTCCTGGCTGGGGTGGTTTGCGGGGGCCCCCTCAAAGCCCTGCCCCAGGGATGTGCCAGGAAAGGAGCAGTGTCCCTCCTGTATCAGAAGCAGATGAGGGCCCCGGTGCTCTTTCATCCTTCCTGCTCCCCTCTTCAACATAGGAAATACCCCTGAGAGCTGCCCTAAAAGACAGGGTAGGCAGGGTGGGTCACCTCACTGAACTCCTCTGGAGGGTCAGCCTGCTCCCAGTGCAGCCCCTGTTCCCTGAGCAGCCGCAGTCTCTAAGCAGTCCCAACTTCCATGAGCTGGGCTGGCTCTGTCCCCGCACTGTGTCATTGGGGAGACCCAACGAGCCCACGGCGGGGGCACCTGAACGTGTCCAAAGCTGAGGGAGCTGGCCCCCAGGAGCAGGCTGGCTCCAGGGAGGGGGCTGGCATTAGCACCAAGGGGACAGGCAAGTGTGGCTGGGCTGTGGCAGTGCAGGGGTGTGGGGACATGCTCTGCTTCCTGCTCCCCCTCCCTCCTGGGGCTATCCTTTGGTGCAGATGGACACACACTCCAGGTCTCCTGGTTCTTCATCCCTCAGCTGGTGCCTCCTCCCTGGTCCAGCTCACCCCATCCTACCCCCCAGCGTGTGAGGGCCACTGCAGGGGCTGCGCCCCAGATACTGTGTTGTACACAGGTACCTGGGACATCCTGCATCCTGACAGGCTTTATGGGTGGCCCTTCACTGATTTGTGCTGAAACACGTGGGACAGGTAAATTGCCTCCCACCCATGCCTGGAATGATGCAGAACCTCTCCCTGACAGTTGTGGGCTTGGGTGGAGAGCTGCTGGGTGCAGAATCACCTCTGTACCAGGCAGAGTTGCGCTTGGCTGTCCCCAACTCACTTAGTGTCACTGGTGCCTTCAAAGGGGATTGCCACAGCAGGACCTTGGGTCTGTAGATCTTGGAAGCTGCCTTGAGTTTTTGAGATCCAGCCGGACTCTCCAGCCCTGCCTGCCTCCATGAGACCCCCCTCCCCAACCAGGCAAAGCTTCTTGAAACTGATTTTAGAGGAATTATTTGGAGAAATAACGGATCCATGTGGATGGAGCGTGGGATACCTGCCACCTCTCCAGGAGACACATGAAGACCCTCTTCACCTTCATGCTGTTCAGCTTTGGGACTGTTTGGGCCTCCAGTGTGCATGTCAGAGGAACAACATAAATGTCAGGAAGGATGAAAGATGAATCATAAGGCCAGATTAATAATGTGACAAATAGTATTGTTTCCTGGCCTGGGCTCTAAAGGTCCCTCTCACCCATGGTGCGCCCAGAAAAAGCATCTAATGTTGTAAAACCTAAACATGAACTGCTCCCACTATTAATTGAATCAAATGTCATTGTAGTAACATTAATCATAGCAAGCTCCTCCTGTGATTTAGGAGATTGTAATATGTGATTCCATAAGATTCTCATTGTGATTTAGCATTGATTAATATCTATTCATAAAATGATATAAAACTTACTTCTCTTCCATTGTAGAGCTCCAAACCGCATTTCAGACAATATTTCAAAACCTTGTTAATGTAACTGCTAATTTCAGAGGGTGATGGTGATGGTTATGGTGTACATGGGCTTGTGTGGAGGGGTCTGCAGAGGGGGCAGGAAGAGGTTATAGGAATCATTTCCAAAGGAGAAAATTGCTGTCCGGTTTAAATTATTTCAGGTGTTACATGGTTATTCTGCTGTGACTTCAGATTCACATCAGAGCTTTATATGATTTAATCAGAATTTTGAAGTGCCTGACTCAAAATGCTCACAGAAACAAATTATGTTAATGATAAAACCCACAGGATTTGTACCTGTGGCTTCTTCTTTCCTGCCTAGCATTTGGCCACCTTCCACTCCCAGGGAACTGGCTGCTCTGAAGATATACATAGATACAGTTTGCTTTCATTGTATTTTGTGGAGGCAGGAGGCTCTGCTTGGCCCAGAGCCTAGCACAAAATAGCTCATGCTTTTTATTTCCTTTCTTTCTTCTTTTTTTAAAGACACATACCAGGGATTGCAATGTGCATTCACAATGTTATGTGACCCAGGAATCATGCTCTTGCAAAAAAAGATTAAATTAGTGAAGCAGGGAAGAGACTGAATGACTAGAAAAATGTTTACAGAATTAAAAAAAAAAAAAGCTGAAAGTTGACATCTGGAATAAAAAACAATATATAACAGGAAGTTCAACATTTGATGCTTTAGTGTATATAATTTAGCTACAGATAATAGATAATAGAGAGTTCACAGGATCACTTGATGGGAAATATATTGATAATACAATTTTTCTTTGCAAAATATACGCAATGATTGCAGTTTTGGTTTAATAATAAATTTAACTTTGAAGAATCATTTGATTCAAACCTCTGCTTTTTCTAATGGCATTCGGAATTATTAATATCTGTCTAGCCAGCTAAAGAGGTTTTTAAAAGAGTATGCTGGGTGTTCTGCAATTAGAGTAGCCATCTGCCCTGTATTAAAACTCCATTAACCTTTACATTAAAATACATTTAAAATGCAGACACTGAAAATATCCAACACAAATAAAACAGATAAATGCTAGTGGTTTCTTTGCCTTACTGGCTTATTTGTGCAGAACATGGCAACTTGTTGTGACACCCATAATTTTCTGGGGACAGATAACGCTTTGTAGCATCAGTTTTGCCATGTTAAGGATAGGAATAATTACAAGAAGGTAATGGAATTAATAACATCTCTGATGAAAAATTCTAGAACATGATCTTGTTTATAGAAGGCTGGAAAATTGTTTAAAGCTCAGACTATTAACTTCAGAATAAAATGCTTCATTTTAAAAGCAGAACTGATTGGCTTTGCTCATGCAGCTCTGATGATTACAGTGGAAATAGTTATGTGGCAGAATGACTCATGCAAATAAAATGATTGAAAAAATTCTTAAAATATTCAGCTATATTATCAATATAAACCTCCACACAATTCCTGTAAATGCTGCTGCATTGTTCCCTTGAGGCTTGTGCTATGGTATCTCTCTAAGGAATGAGAGTGAAACTGGATTTTCCCTGCCTGAATTATTGCTGCTACTGGCAGAGCTGCTGATTTTGTCTGTGAATAAATATGCCTAAAACACCTCTTCTAAGACCTGTTTTCACTTGTTTCTAATTTTGCCTTATTTGACCAATGTGGGCTGAAATTCCTGAGCTAAAATATGTCCGCTTTTTCTTTTTTTAAGTCAGTGAAAATAGCTCAGCCATTTCCAAGACCCAGGTTGAGATTTAATGTCATTGTTCTGCCCAGCTTAGAGTCCTCCCAGTGAGGGTGCTTGCATGCCCGCTGAGCCGTGATTTACAGCCGTGGCTGGTGAGGATCAGGCCCCCTGGCATGGGGCACACATCCTGTCATCGATCCCACAAACCCAGCCTTTGGCCAAATCATAAAACTCTCAAAAGCGGCTCCTCCGTGAGCTACGCAGCCTCCTTAGCTGCACTTCCCGGGGACCGCCTGTGCCCCTCGCGGCACCAGAGCAGGGATCGGCTCCCTGGCAGTGCTTTCTCTGCCTCCCATGGGCTGCAGCAGCCAGTACCGCAGGAGCGAGGTGTCAACCAAACTGCAGCGAGGGCAAAGGGCAGAGGAAGGAGCCGGTAGTGGGACGGAGCTGGGTGAGTGATGCTCACTGAGCATCGTGGGTACTGCACCTGCAGCGAGGGCTTGCAGGGAAATTCAGAGCTGGACATGATGGAGGCAGGTGGGGGGACCCCAGAGCCAGAGATGCTGGGAGGAGAGAGCGAGTGGTGGGCGGTGCGAAGGGATGGGGAGGATGAGGATGGGCAAGAGGTCCGGGTTTGCATTGTGGGGATGGGGAAGGGTAGTGGGGAGGTGAGAGGCAGCGTGTGGAGAGCACAACGCGAAGAGGACGTGAGAGGGAGAGGTCAGCAGTGGTCAATACCCTCCGTGATCAACTGCCGCTGCCCTCAGCGACAGCTCACAGAGGAATTTCTGACAGTCCTGGGATTAAATACCCTCATTTTCACTGCAGAATTGACTTTGTAAAAATTTTGCATGCCAAAGCATTTCAATCCGAACTGTAAGAAAATCCTTTTACTTGACTTGACAGCATATTTTCAAAGACATTGTTTCTCAGAAGGTTTTACAACATTTTGCAATTTATTTTTATTCAGAACAAACCCTAATGTCAAATTTGTAGACTTTTCCAAGAACCATGAATCCTACTTCCTTTAAGGCTCTGGTCTCAGCGATCCCTGTGTATCAGATGGTACAATTTAAGGTCAGATCCCAGCAAAGCCCTTTTCCCCAAAGTTTGGGGAATTAAATAATATATTTCCCTGGACTGTCATGCTGTTTTCTTAATGGCATTTTCGATAGCAGAATCCACATCTCCCTAGATTGAAGGTTCATTTTGGAAAAAAGAGCTTAGCTTTCAAACAGGTTTGTAGTTTTCTTAGCTCAGTTTATATATGGTCCTTCTATTGACAGTACTTTTTGATTAATATTGTGTATAACATTTCTTAATGCATCAGTTGAATTAATTATGCAGAAACATTTGGCCACCTGGACGTACTATTGATGAAATGACATTTTATTGACAAAATGACAATTTAATATGGAGCTTTCCTAAAGCTCTCTGCTGAATAGGTTGGTTCAGCAAGTAGATCAGGGGGTGTGGGCAGTTCAGGAAATCTGTTTGTTTTCCCCTAAATTTATCAGCTGACTATGAGGACGTCAGGTTTGCTACTGGGAGATGGTACTGGGCTACTTTGGGTCTTCTGCTAATGGACAATATAGAGAGGAGCGTTTTCATTCATAGCTTCTGCTGGCTGACCTTGGAGGAATCTTGGTGATAAAGTTTGCCAAAATCCATCTGTGGGTAGTGGCCCCAACATCTGCTTTTGGCAGGGGCCCTGCTGTGGCTTTGGGCAGTTCAAATTATCTTGGCAAAAGAGTAGAACTGTGTCTGGGTGACATATATGACTCTGAAGGGGAAAAATGAGCTGCCTCCACCACCGTGGCCTTCAAAGAGCCTTGATTTGCTGCCCTATCCACACGTTAGCTAGAAAAGTATTCCAAACTTTCTCTTCTCATCACAGTGTGGACATCATGATCTTGATGTGTGGTCTTGGATAAGCTTTTGCTTAGGTTTTGCTGTGTTTTTTAACCCCAGACTTTAAAAATCAAACAGACCTCAAAACAATAGGTTTGTGTTGGGATTTTGAAAAGCTTGCAAGTGGTTTTGGAACAGGGGTCCTATGAAATTGCAGGGGTCTTCAATCACCTGGGCACTTTTGAAAAAAAAGCATATCCTTTATGGGGACCTTAGTTTCTTTTTCTTAAAAAATTGGAGGGTAGAGGTGGTCCTGATGATGGAAAATAATATTGACTTTCTGTAGCTGATAGCAGAGATGTGAGTGGGCTGGGAGTTTTCCAAACATTTTTTTTTTTTTCTTGGAAAATGCTGATTTATTGAAACTGAAACTTTTCATGGGAACATATCAGTACTGATTAAATTTTCTTCAGAGAGATTGCTAGGGTCTGAGCCAGGAATTCTGGCTGTAACAAAAAATGAGGTCCTTGAACAGGGAATGGCCAACAGGTCAGGGCAGCCATCTGGAGACCGTCTGGGTCAGGTAGAAGAGTGGATGGACTGTGGGTCTTGCACATAACTGACATAGCCCTTGGGCTATTGCTCACTCCAAGAGTTGTCTGCTGGGTTGTGTTTTTTTTTTTTTTTTTTTTTTTTTTTTTTTTTGTTTTCATAAAGCAAACTTTAAAAGCTCTCCAGCCTATTCTAAGAAGGAATGGGAAGTTTAATTATTGTCTAGGTTGTTGTGAGAATTAAGTATTTTCTAGCAAAGGTGTTTGAAAATCAAATCTATCAAATTATCAGTATTTCAGTTATTATTGCTCATTTAGAGAGGAAGTTGTGTTGCCGGGTACAATCAACAGGAATGCTTGGAAGATGATGTCTGAATGTCAAGTGCAAAGACTGGATTCTCTGGAAGCAAATTACTGGTAACTGCATTGTGGTGAGTTATCATCAGTAAATGTTATTAGCGTGAGGATTTGTTCCCATGTCAGAATGATGTTAATACAATATTAGTGATGCAGGTCTTTGGTGTCAACATGAGAATATCAAATGCAAGTGGAGGAAAATTGTATTGGATTGTGGAGATGATGGCAAATCAATGACACAGAAAATCTATGGAGAGCAGTTCACACTGACACAAGAAAGCAATGTCCACATAAATCAGAGGAGACCAATGGACCCTGAAAGGAAATTTCCATGCGAGATTAAGTGGACATTGTTATCGTGTCAGGGCTACGTGAAATAAGTGCTGCAAAATGAGGATGATACTGTGATACGGACATTTAGACCAATCAATGTCAACAGAAATTACTCTAATTAAAGGAAACCAACAGGCTTTTCCATTACAAACTGTCAGCAGCAGGAGCAGCAACTGGTCCCCATCAGGCCTGGGAGCTTCCGTGGTGGATCCAGCCTTGCAATGGCCAGTGCACGAAGGGCATCACAATATGCATACCTGGATGGCAGGACCCACCTCACGTAATCTGAAGTATCTATGAGGCAGCTCGCACATGGCATGGGTACTGTGGGCACCTGCCCTGGGAGCAGGGGAGGAATAAACCCTGCTCCTAATGCTGCGACTGGAAACACCTCCTCAACACCACAGGCTCTCAGCCCCATCCAGGCATGGTCCCATCTCCCAGCACTCAGCCTGTGTGTCTTGTACCTGGGGAGTTCTCTGAGGTGGGTAGGAATCAGTTCCACATTTCCTACACTTATGGCACATTTATTGTACGTTTATTTAGCTAAGGCTCAGTGAGCTGGGTGTCAGGGAAGCAAGTGGGAATTTTGCCACCAGTTTGACAGCAAGTAAGACCAGGCCTTCTGTCTGCAGAGCAGCGTAAGTGTCCTAATGTGGATAAAGTGTTTATAAAATTACTTAAGTCAGACACATTTTTCAGTTCAGCCCATTAGCCTTTCACATGTGTTTGTGTGGAGCACAGCACCCAGGCAGACTGGCGGCTTGTAAATGTTAAATCAGCATAAATATCCCAGCCTCCATGAAGAGCGTTAGTGGGGCAACTTACAGTATGATTAACATAATGCAGGGAAGGAAAATATTGACATTTTATAAATCCCTATCTCCATAATGCTGCATGAAAAATGTTATCTGCAATACTAATGGACAGCTAATTGATGTTATTACAATACTTACAGCTCACTGAGAAGCTGGTGAGAGAGCCTGTAAAAGAGATAAGATTAAAAGAGATAACAGTTGTAGTAATTTAAGCCACATTTCTGGCAGCAAACCCTAGTGCAGTACTTGCTTTAACTCCCACTACAGTCACTGCTGGCGTTTATTGCTCTGTAGCTTCAGGGGTTGCTCCTGGGACAGTTTTGGGCATGGGGTGATAAAGAGGAGCAGAAGGTGATAAGCAGGATTTTGAGAATGAATCAGGGATTTTGTCACCTGCTTTCACAAAGTGCAACATTAGTGGCTGCTGCTCAGACCTGTCTTGACAAAACAGGGGAGATGGAGGGGAATTCGATGACAGTGCGTGCCTGTGGCAGGGACACAGGGAGATGCTTGAGGGGGAAGAGGCAGAGCCCCTTCCTGTCATGGTCCGTGGCCGTTGTGAGGTTCATAAGTTTTTTTGGGGTGTGTTCTAATTATGTTTCATCACTGGCATCCCAGGCCTTGCCACTAAATGGGCAAATTTGCTTTAATCACAGTTAGGACAAGTAGTTATTGGCTTAGCCCTAGGCTGGTCAGAATGATGAGTCTCCAAATACCATTTTAAGGAGCATCCCTGTAGCTCAGAAGCTGGTGCTGCTCCTTGACATGCTGAAGTGCTGGGTGTGAGCAGCTCGTGGGGAGAGGAAGGTCCAGCCCTGTGAGTCCAGGCTCCGGGCAGGCAGCGGGAGCCGTGGCTCTGCACCCTCCCTCCAGAGCAGTGGTGCTGGGCACCTCCCAGCACCCAGAGCATTGCTGTGTGAGGAACTGGGAACTCTGGAAAGCCAGAGTTAAAATTCATCCTCAGGCTGAACCTCTGGCAGCAAACAGAAGATCAAAGCTCAGGGTAATGCGCTTCTCCAACAGAGCTCCAGGGTTTGTACTGACATTGATTTGTCTCTGGGACACACAAACCTGCCTTTTCTTCCTCTGCTATTCAAAGAACAGAAATATCTGCTGGAAGCATAGCAGCTGCATTGATACTGGTTTTATTCCAAAGAGGGTCTCCTTCTTCCAGCCTCTGGAGATCTGAGGCACTGGTTGGAATAGTAACCTTGTGGGAAGCACTGTCCTCCTGTGCCAGGCTTTCACTTGTGTGCTTGTCTGCCTGCATATACCAACCGTTGTGCCACTGTAAAAAAAGGGCTCTGCCAGGCTCCTGCACATGAATGCAAATCATGCACAGTATCACTAGAATTACACCATGTCATTAATGCAAATCCTCAAGCACCATTATCTGGAGTGCACCAGGAATTCCTAACATTTCAGGATTGATGTGTGATTTGCAAATGGACACCGTGGTCCCTCACTTCTTGCTGTTCTCCAGCTCCAGTGGTGTTGATTTTGCTTCCACCACATCTGAGCAATTTGTTTTAGTGGCTAGAGCACAATTTGTATGTTGAATAACCTAAACTCTTTAATCCAAGATTGTTTGCCCCAAGGGGTATTTAGATAACTTTCCTAAAAGATGGCAGAGAGCCATTATGCTATCTTGAATCACAGTCTAGTTCCAGAACAATCAACTCTAAGTTGTTTAAGAAGACTGTGTACACTAAAGTGGCTGTAAATCAGCATAATGAAAACAACAGCACATGCAGAAATTCATTACATATCTGATGTGCTGGGGTGTTATTTTATTATTTGGTGCATTTATGCTTGGGGATTGTTTTGCAGCATAAAACTCAGCTGATGGATGTGAAATTACAAACCACTGCCACTTCTTTCACAGGAAACAGAATGCATTTCAATAAATAAATGAAAAAGAATAAACACCTGAATGTTTTATTATAATAAAGTTACTTGAGGCCAAGAGTTCACTAAGGAGAATTTATAAACATATCATTTCAGATCTTGGAAGGATTTCAACATAATTTGCTTGTGGTATGGTAAGTGAGGTGAAATCCATCTACAAGTCTCTCTGGAGTAATAAATATATGGAAGTGTCTATTTATATTTGCTATGAATTTATTGTAGCACAAAAATGCTCTAGACTATAGAAATCAAATATGCATGACTTTTGGGCAAGGAAGGAATTCTTTACGCATTTTATTTTGAAATAAGATCAATTTTATTTCTCCACAAAACAGAAGCCCTATTCTCTCTTTACTCACTTGACTCAAATGCTGCCAGTCAAAGGGTAAGAACTACCAGAGCCATTAAGGCTTTGAAGAATCAGGCCCCAGGGCCTTAGCTTTCAGCAATATTTTTGAATATGCTTTCATCTAAGTTGACAGTGTAAATAAATTATAATAATTGAGACTTCATTTTATGTCCATTTGTAAATGAACATAGATTTTTCAATTTATCTAAGTAATTAACCTTTATCAGAACTGCTGGCCGTAATGCAATGACAATTTTATACACAAACAGACATTGGTGGTAATCTGAAAGTATTTTGGGCTTGGTAACCAAGTCTACTCTAGAGCAAATTCTGCACTGTGCAGGTGGATGGTGGCTGAAGAGTCACCTACTGCAAAACACCCCATTGTGTTGTCAGCAGCCACCTCTGTAGGACAATGAGAGATGGGGTTGCTAAAGGGAACAACTTTGCTAGAGCAGGATATCTTTTCACTTAGTGGCACTGCTGAGATTTCCACCTTTGCTGCCATTCACCACTGGAATTAAATCAACCTATTTAACTAAACACAGGACTTTGAAACCTTGCACAAGGAGAAGAAAGGAAAGATGGCTATCTGAAGCTTCTGGTGAAGTTTTATCCAGGGGAGGTGTCAGATAGTAGGTGTTATAGACCACCTGTCCCACTCCAACAGAAATACTGCCTCTTCTCTAAACAACTGGGTTTAGGCTCAGTTTCTAGGGCTACATTGTTCACTCTCAACAATTTTCCTCACTTAGTTGGAACTGACAGCCCTCCTAGCCAATGCTTCTTCAGTTTCTGGTACGTTATCTCTTTCTATCCCCCCATAAGAAAAAAAAAAGGGATCAAGCAAGGTAGAAATTACAAAAGCCAGCCCTGTTCTTAAACCCATAGCTAAAGCTTTTGTAGCTGATCCCAGGGAAGTGGATCTGCTCCCAAGCATCCAGAATGGGAGCACAGGAAGCCCCGTTTTCCATCTGCAGCTTGGCAGTGACCTGGAGGTTTACCCAGGAGTTCAGAAATCTTTGAAAACTTTATTAATTTGTTGCCTGTGCACTCTTTCAGATTCTACAAATCCAGGCATTCTGAACTAAAAAAAAATTTTAAAAAGATAAATGTTAAAAAAAGGTTTAATAGTAGCTCTAGTCTTTATACCTCCAGAACCCTTCAGGATCAAAATAGAACCATAGAGGGAAACACAACTATGTAGCACCAAATATACAGATTTCGGGGATTTTCACTTTCATTAAAAGAAACCAAGGTCTTAGAATAAACCTCGTACTCCAGATATGCAATAAAGTTGGAATTTAAGAAGGTGATGGGAGAGAAACAAAAGCTGATTGTGGACTGGGTTGTATCAGGGAGGTCAGTCCTCCTGCATGAGCAGCCTGTAAAGCAAGAAGAGATATATATAGAAGCAGGAGGGGCTTGAAGTCTAATGCAGCAAAATAATTTTTAGTAGATTAGGCTAGTGAAAGATCAATCAGAGATTACATAGATATTTTTGGTCAAGGGCTTCTCAAGGTCTCTGACAACCTTATTTGCTAAGATCTGACAGCAGTTCCAGGCTGAACTGCTGGAAACCTGCTATGTAATATAATTGATTTTAAAAAGTGCTATGAGTTTTTCTGGCCAATCCAAGAGAGAGAAAATGTCCCTTCTGTCCTCCTGGTGTACAAATCATAAGATGAATAATAAAATACAGATTGTAACAGAACTGCCTTCCACTGTTTTTGGAATGAATTACTTTAAAACATTGGCAATCTCCTCTTGCCTGGGTTTTGGATTCCCAAACCCACATTTTAGCATGCTAGGTTCTTTTCATTGTCAGAGGCAAGGCAAACATTTCAATGTTTTGAGTTTTGGCATGAGGGACAAAAAATCATCAAACCCTGCAACTATAAAGTCTTGAAAAAGCAAGCAACACAGTTAGCAAAAATTTGCAGTGAAAAAGACCCTTTCCTAATGAAGAGAAGCCCTGGCAGAAGGAGGATCACTGTACTTACTCTGGGACCACAGGGATCAAGACAGTGACTCTGCCAACCCCTTAAAAAGGCAGAAGCTGAAGAAGGTCTGATGTCCCACCAGACCCTGAAATGGAAGGGCAGAAAGAAAAAGAAGGAAATAGCTGGCAACGACTGAAAGTATGCACAAAAGAAAAAACTGAAAGAGGTATGAAATAAATCCCTGGAGAAGGGTGTTTGCATGCCCCTACTTACCAAGTCTAAAGGATGAAGAGAAAAAGCTCCAGTTCAATCTGTTTAACACTGGAAATTGCTGTTGTGGATGAGGATAGGGAACTAGAGTCCATGTCTCTAATCCCTAACTTCAACAAACTAAGAAAACTTTTCATCCTTTGGAAGGAGAATTTTTATTGTTTACAAGTTTAGAAAAATGATTCCCAAATACAGATCTCTTCATAGCTATCTCCCTAACTCTTCCCTCCCAACATGCAAACAAACAAAAAATATGCTGGTTGTCTTAATGGAAAGCAGTTTTGGAGCATGGATATAGGTTAAACCAATGCTATGGAAGTCTTAAAACCAGTCAGGGTTAGGAACAGCATCCTAACAACTTAGGCCCAGATCAGAGCCTCTCCACAACCCTGTGCCTTGGCCATAATGGAACCATTGTTACAAAACCCCCTTGAATCTTCCCAGTGAAAAAAACTGTGGTTTCCTGGCGGAATTAAGCAACTATGAGGTTATGCTGCTGCTAAAGTTGTGGTCCACCCTCATCCTCAGCCAGTGGTTCCTGACATATGTCAGTTTTACCAATCATCTGACTGCAATCCATGTTGTTCATTTGTCTGTAGACTCTCTGTTTTCGTGTTTAGGATGAGTTTTTTGTCTCATAGATGGATTCAATCAACATACTGTGGATTGTGTATTCATTCATAATCTCTCACTCTGTTCTTCTTTGCATCTTCCACCCATGTGACCCCCATGCAGACTACCTGCAAGATGCTCGTGGATAACTTACCTGGGCCTGGCTGAGAGCTCCTCTTGTGAGATGCTAAATGACCAAGTCCTGGATGTGAAGGATTCCTCATGGCCCAAATAAGCACCAATGCAAACAGTGGTGAAAATTTCATCTTTCTATGGAGACAATCTGGCCAGGATGGCTGCCTTTGGGTGGCCTTTGATTGCTGTAGAAGTGCCCCATCTTTGCAGCAGTACAGGCCATCTCACAGGGGCTCACACAAACTTCCGAGTCTTCAGTGAAACAGAGAGACTCATTTCATAACTGTCCCTAGCTAAAAAAGCAAAAGTAAAATCCAACATGGAAGCCTTGAAGCTGCTTGGACACACCAGTGTACAGAAGCATCGTGCAGGTTTTCAGAAGCTGCTTGATTCAAGTTGTGTCCTTCTCCTTTTTTAACTTGCCCTTCAGGGCCAGGATGGTGTATGGTTTGTGTCTGTGGAGCAACAGTGTTTTCTGCCCTCGCTCTGACTCACCACACAATGGTCAATTTTTGCCAAAGGGCAACCTCATTTTCTTGACCAAGAACCATCCTTCACCATGAATCATCACTTTCTTCATGCTCAAAGTTTTTGCTCTGCCAATCAACCAGCCATGTGGCACATGCCAGAAAGAGCAAATACTTAATGAAAAATAAGTTCATAATTTTAAACATGTACTGGAACTGCTGACCCAACTATGCAGTGACTGATTACAGTTCTCAGGTCATTTCTGAGTGATCTTGCAAAAGAAAACAGAGGAGGTCCCTTTCCCCGTGAGGCAGGTGAGTCCTTAAATAATCTTTTTTATTCCTCTCTCTGGCCAGAAATTCCAACCAGGAGTGAGGAAACATTTTGATCTAAACCCATGTGCTTCTGCCAAACACTTTGTTAATTGGAAAGGATTTTGTTAAAAAGTTTCTGTTGGGCTCTGGTGCATCCGGACACCAAACTCTCAGCAAGCACGGTGGGAGGCAAACAGACTCAAACCAGAAGGCTACAAACTGGCACAGTCCCAATCAATATAATCAAGACTTCCCTATGTTTCCTTTATATGTTATATCAGTTTAATTAAATACAGTTAAACCCATCTAGCTAAGTATACTGTAAATAGAGTCATTAAGCAAAAGCAGCAACATAACCTGTGCAAGAGTGTGCACACTGCCTGGAGTCAAGCAGCCCTTTGGGCTTACTTACAGTGTCAGGAATTAATACAAACTGAAGTCATAAGGGTTCATTTGCCTCCCAAGTGTTGTCAAGCAACCTGGGAGGAATTTCACTAAAAATAGTTGCTATTGTATGAAGGTCAAAAGCACAAGATTTTTGTAAAATTTGTTTTGACAAGGAGTATCTGTCTTTGTTTCTGTCTGCTTCTGATTTGCTGGGTTGTCTCTGTGGTGCCTACTCCAGGATCAGTGAATGGGTTTCTCTCTAGACATTTCATCCATAAATTTCAGAATATCCTTGCTGGTTTATGTTTTTAATGTGAGCTGAATGTTTGGTAGCTGGAAAAGGGATAAGTGCAAGTCTTTGCTATAGAAGAATGGCAAATGGTTGCACTGGAAACATAAAGTGATGCCTCCTGGTTAGGGAAGTACTCATGTTGAATGTTGGGAAATATCATATTGGACTTTCATTGCCTTTTAATAAAAATCTGTCAGTCAAAAGCAGTGACATCTACATGTGATTGGTGGCTTCCATATTCCTCATGCAGACAAGTTCGTTGACTTTCTCTAGTAAGCAAGATGGGGCAACCATTGGACTTGGGAGTGACTCTAAGAGTTATGGGAGAGGAGACAGGAATATTCTCAAATGGGTGTAGGACAGTGTTTAACTGTGGTCACTGCTGCTTCTGAAGAGAAGTTATCCAAACCCTCCTACATGAAGGACTTGATTCAAAGCCCACTGAGATGGAGTAGGAACATTTCTGTGGACTTCTGGACTTGGCCCAGAGCTCAGAGCAGGTAATATAACCCCTTCCTTGGAGTTAATTTCTGAAGTGCCTATACATGGGAACTTCAGGGCACAGAACTGAAATAGGTCTTTCCAAACCTTACCCGATCCTCTGTTACTCCCTGGAACCAGGCCCTGTGCTCATTATAGGCATTCCTACACAGTAGACTTCTGCTGGCTGAGGTAAGTGACTGGGAGATGCAGAGGAGTGACCTCGATGGACATACCCCACTGCGAGTACCAGCCTTTGCTGCCCACTGCTTCACCTGGAGGTCCAGTTACCTGTTGTTACAGCTGCCTATGCACAAGGACACTGCCTCCATGCTGCTTCTCCTGTCTTGGCAAAGTGCTCTTTGGGTCTCTGGAAAGGCTGTATGACCTTCAATAGCCAACACCAAGGGGAGATATTTTCACTGGCCAAGCCTCATTCTTGTTTGTTGAAAATTAAGCCCAGAACTCCCTGGAAGGGGGAGAGTCCAAGCTTGCCGGTTGTTTAAGCATCAGCCTGGCCACTTGGCTAGGAAGGGTAAAAAATATTACAGCCTACTTGGTCAGCATATATCCTCAGCTTGATTCTTTCTGAATTCAGCAAAGACGGTTAAAGCCCAGTCCCAGGTAAACTGACAGCCAGCAAGGTGGATAGGAATACCTTTCACTGTTCTCCTACTGTTTACAGGTCTTTACTCCAGAATACAGATGTAGCTGTACTCCTGGGGACATCGTTCAGTGGAGTCTGGTTCAGTCCTGACATTAGAATAACACAAAACTAAACCAATGTGTTATTTTGCCCTCCCCCTTCCCGTGTGATTTAGAGAAGTCACGTGAACCTTGTTTCAACCTTGTTCTTGGGTTCTAAGTGGTCGTTTCACTTAGGACATTTGACTAAAAGCCCTTTTCATGGAACCAGCTCCTGCAGGAAAGATGCCAGCAATTAATGAAAGATGATAAAATAATAAAAGAAGTAATACATTAACTATATTATCCCTGAGCATTTGGGCAGTCCTTTTCATTATATCCTCTTTATGGACATCCTCCAGCAACAACTGAAGAGTTTCTTTATTGCTGTTCTGTGACCGTTTTGGTTTCCAGACATTAACAAGTTATTTAAATGCAAAATTCCTCTTTTGCTCTTTCCTTTCCTACTGGTAGATCTGAGGCAAATAACAACAAAAAAAATTGGTATGTTGCATTTGTACAATTTCTGTGTGTGCATGACCATTAATATCAAAATGAATTTGGACTCTTGACTTATTTTTCTTTCTCCTTCCTGCAAATATACACAGATGCAAATATACCTTATGGATACTGGTGTGTATTCTTCTGGCTGAGTAGCACAGTACTATGTACCCATAGTAACCACATTGCATTTGATGTAGATGGTTTATTTACTGAGACAGAATCTTCTGAGTAGAGAAACCAGAGTGAATCCACCAGCCTACGGCATTTCTCAGAACTTTGGAAATTAAACTCTATCCCTCCCAGGTTAGGCTGGAATCATGCTGCATCTCACACAAATTTCATGGCCATGTAACACGGTGCTAGTTCTTCTAGCACCAGCACAAACACTAGTCTGGAGGCACTGTGCAAGGCTTGACTTTGCTTTTGCCCAAATCAGAAATAGGTCTCCAAGTGGTTCTGACCTCTGGAATCAAAACTGGGCATCAGGTGGGAATGGCTATTTTTAGAGCCTTGATTTAACATGCAGTTTGGATTATTTAGGGACAAGAAATGTAGGTATGGTCAAGCCCAATAAGAAAGACAAAGGGTAATTGTCTGTTATGTTATTGATTCATTCCATGCTCCTCAAATGCCTTCAGACAACTCATTAGGGAAGGCAGCGGTGGAACTAGGGGTGAAAGAAGGTGATTCCTAGGCTGCCTGTGTACCACAGCCCAGGATGCTTGCTTCAGAGTATTTTTATGTATTGCACAAAAATCAAATGCTGTATCTGATTTTTCATTCTGAAATAATATGGGGGCTACAGAGGTTGATGAAAACTGCCAAGGTTCTCAATGTTATTTTTATTTTGCCTATGCTTTCCCAGCTGTTTTTCTTCTGATATAGTTACAGTTCTAGCTCCATACATATTTTTTTTTAGAAATCCTCAACTATCAAGTAGTAGTTTGCCAGCCTGGAAGAAGAATGTCAATGAATTGTCAATTCTTTATACTAAGTAATTGATTAATTGGCATGATGTTAATCTCTAAATCAGCAGCAATAAATTCTATCATTTTTAATTCTGACCTAAAAGTACTAAAACACTTATAATTGCCACTGTTGCTGCTGTAAAATGACTGATTAAACTGCATTCATATCATAATCTTTGTTGCTCCTAAAATGTCTAACTGACAGCCACATCAGTGACTCAGTGCCAACAAAGGCAAAGGATCTTGCTTTTGTTCTCTCTCAGGAAGGCCTCAAATAGGAAAATATGATATTTTTCCCTGGCAATACTGGACACTGGCCTCTAGCTTTAATTATTGTTGCAATGCTATTTATTTTCTGTGTTGGGTCCCAATGTGCTGGCTGTTTTACAAAGCCAAGACAGAACAGTTGTAAGCCCAAGAGTTGAAGAGGAATAGGGATAGGTAGGAAAGCACAAAATGACAAAACACCACAGCAGACACCAGTTCCAGAGCATCAGAACTACTGGCAGGTTTGCATCAGGCATCGAAGCAAATAGGAGTTGTAACAAGAGGAGAAATTTAATTTCATTTTATACATTATGCAATTATTTGCTAGCACTTCAACACTGCAAAGACCCTGGAAATCAGCTTTACCCTGACCCTTGTAAGCATTCCTAAGAAAAGGGATACAGCCAAAATCCCACCGTTATGGTGAACCATAAATCCTGGGGGCCATGGGCAGCTGGGGTTAATGAAGAACAGCCTAGTGGTCCCAGGATTAGGGTGACCATGTCCAGGTTTCCTTTGTCCTCATGTCTTCTCCAGGCTGAACACAGCTCAGCCTGAACTGGCAAACCCAACCATCTTATACTATCATCATGTACAAACAGGATTTGTAAAGTAGTACTTTGACTTGTGAAAACCAGAATTTTCTAACGAAGAAGCAAAGCAGACTATCAGGATCCAGCCCTGCCTTCTTCAAAGTCAAGGGAATTTGGGATGTTTTCTGGCAGACAAAATACAGCTCACCCTTCCTGTGTATTACCCAAATGGCTGAGAAACTTGAGTGGCAGCCTCATGTTGTAAAAACCTAAAAAAAAAAAAGGAAGTAAAAATAATAAAAACCCCAAATCCTGCCGGATTAAGCTGAGGCCCAACTTCTAAACTTTTGGGAACTAAGTCAGTATAAAAACTCAACTAACAAAGTCACAATGCTTTCCATCCCAGATCCTTGGATTCTGTTCTGGTTTATTCATTATCAGCCCAAGTTCTGTAGCTGCAACTTTAATATCATTCTCATTCCACATGGAGCTTGCAGATGAAAAAATGTTGAAACTGTACCAGATGTGATCTGAAAGAAACTGAGAAAAACATAAATCCAGACCACCATGACACAGTAACCACTATTTCAGATATTGTAAACTTTATCCTGCATTATTTCTTTTGATAGTGTTACATTGTAAGTGGCTCTATTGCCTTAAATTAAGTCTGCAAAGCAGAAAATCTGTGTTTTAACATCAGATTGGTTAAAACAATCCAAAACATTTAGAAAACCATCAGAAGGATCAGAAACCAGCATGAGCAACGTAATGCCCTTTCCCTCCCTGCATCTTCCCATGATCCCAAGGATAACACTGGGAGCAGCTGAGTTCTGTAGAAGTTTGGAGAGAGGTATTGGCAAGGCAGAAGGAAATAAGAAGTGGAAAGCTACAGCTTTTAGCACAGGTTTCTCTCAGGTAAACGCAGGGCAAGTGCCTGTGGGCGCAGATTAGCCATACGTGTTTTTAAATGGATGTGTTGCCATCTTGAAGAGCGAGAACACAGGAGATGTGGACAGATGTGCCCTTTGAATGACAGAGGGTTTCTCATCTGGTGGACATCTGAGGGGTGGGAAGGACAGAGCACCTCCTCCCCAGGCCTGGAAAAGCCCCACATTTTGCTGCTTCGTGGTGTACATGTTGTGGGTCTGGGTACTGACTGGAAAACAGGTGCACTGGTGCAGTGTAAATCTGCTCCCGTGGCTCAGCACCAGGGTGGCAGAGGGCCACGGATGAAGACTGGTACTGCACTGTTCTTCTATGATTTTGAAGCAGTGAGGACCACATTTAACACTTGCAAAATGCTTAATAGTGGTTTTTATTTTTTGAGAAAAGGGTTTTGTGGGATTTCTCATATGTCATTCTTGTTTGCTTTTGCAGGGAATTTCCTAGCTCTAATGTTAGCAAATAGTGGGCAGTGACTGAGGGAATGGAGCAATGAGCTTAGAAGGAAATAGAGCTGTGAAGCCAGCCAATTTAATCTTCTCCGTGTAAAGCCTTGTAGGAGAGGGGGAGGAAACTCCATCTGATGGCCATCTTTCATGAGACATTTGTGTCATTTGAAGTTTCCTCTATGAGAATTAGGAAGTATAAAAGTATGGAGTATTAATCATAAGTGATTTGGTTGTTAAATTGACCTCTATAGTTTCTTTAAGGTTTTCTCTTCTTTCAGAACATCCAATTGGTCCATCCTGTGCTTTAAAAGCAACATGAAAATTATTCTTAAGAATACTTTGTCTTTCACTATAGGCCTTTATAAAGAACACCTGAAAGGTCTGTGTTGTTTCCTAAACAAAATTTTTCTTCTACTTTATAATTGCTTTAAAATTAGCAGAGTTTTTGTATCTTGATTATTTCTGCTTTTCTTAGGTGGGGTTGGGTAACTTGGAAGGTGCGTGCTGTGATTTCTCTGGTCACAGGTGTCAGGGTGGGAGCTTTCTGTCTCCAAAAGAGAGACCCGATGTCTTATATTCCAAATGTCAGCAACTGAAATGAAACAACTGCTAAAAACAAAACCAGCCAGAAGTCCTGTGGAAGCCATCTGATTGATCTGCTTCATAGCTGTCAGTCTCCTGTCTCTTGTGACATCCTGACACTCAGGCTGCAAGGGCACCACAGATTTCTGGTCCAGCCAGGAGCTGGCTGAAGAAGTCTAAAAAGAAGAAATAAAGGCATATCCTAAAAAAATTTCTTGTGAAGCCCAGACTACGTAAATGTAACAGATTTCAGGCCATCCTTGAATGTCATGAAGAAGCAAAAAAAGATACATACCCACTCTAAAAAAAAACAACCAAAATTCAGGTAATCTTTGTCCTGTGAAGGCGTAATTCCTGGTCCATATTCAGCCTGTTTCATCCCATTTCCTCCTTTTTTTCTCTTTATGTGTGCATGGTAATACATGTTACTGTAATGCTCACATCCACAGAACCATTTGTACAACAGTCAGAGATCATATACAACCGAAATGGCTTAACTGGGAGAAGTCACACTGTGTGACTGTGTGAAGTTTTGGCACCAGCCTCCCAGTACCACAGAGTAAGTGTCGTTCACAGGAAGGTGTGGGATTGTGGTAGGATCACTGGTGGGTTTTATTTTTTTACTTATATGGGGTCAGATCCATTTCTCATGGTGCTCAAGCCTTCAAACCTGTGGCTAAGCACCTTTACCATGGCCCCGGAGCTGCTCTACTGGGTTGGTGCATCAAAGCAAGGGGTTTGAATTGCTCTGGGAGAATCCCTGTGATGTGGGAGTAGAGGAAGACATCAAAATGGGTACTTCAGGGATTTCTTGCAAGACCTTGCATGACTTCAAAATTATAACAAAATCCATACATAGTGGAGTGCTTCTGATTGCTGGCTCACCATCATCTGTGACTGATTTGCATTTCAAGATTCTCTCTAGAGACCTGGGAGCTGTAACTTTGAAAGGTGGAACTCTCACAGATCCACTTGCTTTAGGAGCTGGCAGAATGGCAGTGACATTGAAAAAGGGCAAGTTTGGGGCTCAGACTGTGGTGATGGGGCCTTGGCAAAGGGCTTCTTTGGCCAAGAGGCTCTCACCCTGCAGGAGATGAGTTTAGAACTTGGTGAATTGCTGAATCCCTCAACTGGCAAAGCTGAAGTTACTCCCCTGATAAAATGTTATCTCTGCTGTTCTCTGGATGACTTGTGCTGGAGAAATACAGCACATAGCTTATTCTTCATTAGGAGTAATTAATACAAAATCAATTGTATGATGCAATATTTGCTATGAAAAAAAAATCCTTATGGCAAACTAATTTGGAACAAGTTACAGCAGAGACATTTTGGGAAGGGCATTATATGGCAAGCTCTGGAAAGTAAAACTGTGGTGATTCTACTAAAGCCAACATTTATGCATTAGTAAACCTTAAAATAGTTCATGTCCCAGATTTCAGAATAATCTATAAATGGGTAATTTTTCAACCTACATGCTTCAGAAACTGTTGTTAGACAGATCCAAAGAAGAATTTTATTTGCCAATAAAATTTTCCAAAGGAACTGCTTTAACAATGGTTAGAACATAATGTAATGGCTTTATCTAACATTTTCAGCTAATGGTTTTGTTTTCCTATGACTAAGAGTTTGGGACAGAGACATCTTATTATTCATATATTAGAAAATGATTCCATTCCTATTTTAAACGCGAATGTCCACACAAACATGAGTGCTGGGCTGCCTTTTAAGTATTTGTCATTAAATCCATTAATTCTCCAAATTTTAAATCCATTTGTGATCAGATGCATTTGTCACATTAGACAACGTTTCTTCTAAATTAATCATCAGTGGAACACTAAGTGACAACATCCACATGATGATCTGCAGATTGCAGAGGCAAGGCACAGAAGGATATTCCTGAAACAATTTTCAATCTTTCTCCAAATTTATAAGATTTTGAAACTGGCAAATTTTAAAAATAGCATACTGCTATTGCCATGAACATAATTAAAAAGAAAAAGGAACAATAAATTAAAGGAATAAGAGATGCTACATTAGTAGATTCATACAAGTGGAATGTACCTTCTATCTTCATTTTGCTACAGCCAAGTAGCCATATTTCATAGCACTAAATGTCTGAACTGTTGTACTTTTTTACCTTCAACACGGCTTTCTATAACAGGGTAAACATGACCAAACACTCATATGACTACTACCACTAAATAGAAAACCAATGAACCCCACAAAGAAACTATATTGATTTTCTCACATTGTATAAGCTGTTCCACAAATGCATTTGTAAATTTTCAGAAAACTTACTGTAGTCAGCTACAGTTTTCTGTAGTACAAATATCTAAAATCCTGCTTTAAGGGCATATCTCAATGAAACCTCTAGTGGAGAGACATTTAGGTGGTTTCATATTAAATGGTGCCTCCAAAACTGTATTTGTCATTTTTTCATAGAAAGTAATTGCACAAGATGGATAACATGACAAGTCTCAGATTTTTTTTCAGTAAAAAATGACTACTAACTGTAAAAGAGTGATGCAAAATTTGAATAGCTAAATGCACTCAAATATTTTAGTGCTCAAATATTAAACATGAATATTCTCGTTCTCTTGGATGATGGAAAATTGCACTGTATGCCAGCTATGGTCTGATACTAGGAAGGGTCAATGTCCAGAAGTGCTATGAATCAATCTAGTCTTGGTAGTACCATCACCACAGAGGTCACACAATTTTCTATAGGTTCCTTTTTTTTGAACTAGCTTCACTTGAATTGAAGTACATTGTGAACTGGCTTTCAAATTGTGTCTGGGTTGTTCAACATTTATTCATTTATCTGACAAAGTTGAGTTGTATAGTTCATAACACTATTAAAAGCTTACCTGCTGAGCAACTTCATTCCTAGTGAACACAGAAGATCTTTTCATTTTGGGCTCACAGAGGATGTATGGGGAGGCCCTGGATGAACAGAGCTGGTCTGGGTTCACTCTATCTTGTGTCTGAATACTGAGCCTGGACCTGCCTACTTCAGTATCTCTACCCTGGTGGCTTAATCAACTTGAGTTCAATGCATTATCTCACTCAGATTAAAAGTTTCTGTGTATGGACTTGACTATGACTAGAAATTACTTTTCAATGATGTTATCAGCTACCTTTGCTATAAGTACCAGCCATATGTCTGTTTTCTTTTAATTCCAAAACCATTTGTCCCTTGGTTGCCTGAACAACAGTAATTTGAGCTTTTTTTGAAGGATCATGGATTAGCAATGAAAAGTAAAATGTTGACAAATAGAATCAGTGTGGGATTCAATAACTTGGGCATGTTTGAACACGAATAAGAGAGAACCTTACTGCCAAAATACCATTAAACTTTCATGCTAAAGGAAACCTTTACAGCCCAGCCCATTTGCAGGAAAGAGGGCACAAGGAGATCCATGCCTGGTCTTGGGTAGTGCTTTCCTACCTGATCTTGGGCAACCCATGCAGTTTCTGCCTCATCTCTTCAGAGCAATAAATATTTTCATCCTTCCCTCACTCTTGTGTCACAAGACACAAGAGTCTGAAAAGTAGTGGCTGCTTTTTACTAATTTTTCAAAAACAATGAAACTCCAGCTTGAGGAAGTTTCTAGATGATCTAACATGATCAAAATAACTTGAATTCTTGAGATTTCCTCTTCTTGCCCTGTTTTTCCTTATCTGTCAGGCTGTATGTCTTTACAGCCATATTTCTTGTTTTCACGCTGCAGCGTTTGATCACACGTGCTCTAGCAGTGTGGGCTGGTGAGTGTTTCCTCATCATCTTCTGCACTTTGCTACCCTGATCTGCTCATCGTATTTCATTATCAAATGCAAGGTTAAATACATTATATAGACATTTTAGGCAAGAGACTTGCAAGGTTAATGCAAGCACAGCAATAACTGCTCTTTGAATATAATGACACTTTCTCTGTACTCACTCAGCTATAATTTTTTTTTTCTAGTTATCAGGATTATGCTATGGAAAATGTTACTTTCCATCAGGCTTTGTTATTTGACTTCTTGAGATTAATGTTCCTAAAACCAAAACACAATCTACAAAAGATGTAATGTCTTGGGAAATTATCAGAGATACTTTATTTAGTAAATTAATGATCAGCAGTGACATACTGCTAGCATATGAAGTACAGCATGAGACTGCTCTGCAAAACTGTCATTCTAGCAGCAACACTTTGAAACTAAGTAAACAGTTTTTCTTGAGTTCAAAAGTTAAACATATCTTTAAAATTTGGTTCCCTTCTCAGTCTTGCATGCTAGATGGACAGTGGACAGTGCAGGGCCAAGAAACACACAGCAAATGCTGTGTATGTTTTTGCATCACATGGTGTTCTGTTTGCTTGTGTTGCTCCTGACGACAGGGGTTGTACCTAGGAAATAACTCAGTTTGGTGCAGTCAGGAAGAAAGATTAAACTTTACCATGACAGTTTCTAAAAATAACTTTATTACAACTAACAACAAGCTAAGAACTCAGTGTTCTGTCTCTATAGCCAGGTAGATAAGTATCTGAAGATTATCTGTGGTGTACTACCTGGTGACTGCCAACCATGTTAAACACGCTGCACCACTGTAATGCAAAAATAATTAAAGTAGATGCGGAGGATTCAAAGCTCCAAAATAAATAACCATAAACTAAAAAAAAAAAACCTTAAACATAAAATCCTTCAGCATAGTCACCTGAAAATGATTAACAGTAGTTGTAAGCAATAAAGAGATCAGATGTGGAAGTCAGTGTCCTTTTGAAACAAATTCATGATCTCCTATTCACTTAAAGTTAGCCTTAAAATATACTATTTCCAGGAAGCCTTCCAAAGATAGTTGTCCTGGTTCTGTGTAAAAAGGGGTTCAGGGCAGGACCCACACGGAACAGAACTATGTACTCGCCTCTCCCCCACCCCCTCGAGAGAGAGAGACAGAGACACTTTTAAAAAAAATGAAGTATATTGTTCAACAAGGAACAGAACACGAAAAAGGGAGGTAAGGAAAATAATATATACAAAGATCAGGGGAATAATACAAAAGATAAAATATACAAAACCCTCAGAAATGGTTCCAGGGTCCCACGGAGTGAAAGGAGAACTTTCCTCTCTGAGCTCCAAAGCAGGAGTGAAACAAGAAACCACTCCCTGCCTCTTATCAGAGTGTGTGTGGGAAGGGGAGGGAATACAATGGTTTCAACCCCACCCGGGGTCCTCCCAGTTGCTGGAAGGTCACGCCCCCATTCCAAGCCTCAAACCACAACAATAGTCTACTCTAGAAACAAACCCTCTTTAAAAAACTTCATATGAACAACAAAAGTAACAAAAAACTACAGTATTTGAAGGTATCTAACCTATGTATATTTTATCTTTTTGTTTTTCCTCTTGTTTAGGCTTTACAGCACTTTGGAAGGTGAGGGGAAAAAACCAAGTTCAAGTTATTTGGCATAATCTGTCTTCTTTGCAACATTGCATTTTCCTTAGAATGACTGCAATCCAAATTTAGTGAAGAAAAACTTCAGTCAAGCAGACTTTGTCTAAGCTGAAAGTTCACCAGAGATGTTCTCTAGTGCCTGTCAAGCCCCAGGCCTGTCTTGCACAATATTTCTTACAGTGTCTGTGACACACATATGAGGAACTTGCCAATAGTAAAAATTCGAGCGGGACTGTCAATACTGAAATGAAACTGAATATCCATCAGAAAGAACGTACTGAATAATTGAAAGTACTGGAATCCAAAATGGAGACCAAATTTCATCATTCAAATGCATCCTACCTTAGGATAACCATCAGAGGAACTTCTGCTGTGAATTGAACTCAGCTGAAAATGTCTGAGGAAAAGGAAGATCAGGATATACCAGTGCATACCAGGTCTATTACGGGACAACAAAGTTATGCAGAGATGAGAAAAGTAAATGGAAATGATGCATTCACAGAAGTACTTCAAGGAATGAGAGAAAATTTCACTACATAGGGGAGACCTGCTCTGCAACACAGCACTCAGCTCTGGTCAGCTGTGTTGACAAAAAGTGTGAAAAAGGGCTAATAGGTCGATGAAGGGAGTGGGGAGCTGTCCTTACAAGAAGACACAGTCAGTGATGTTCCCGGAGGTGGCCTGAACCAGCCCAGCTTTGAGCAACTGCTGAACTGACCCTGCTCACCAAACCACTAGAAAACTCTTCATGTAACTCTTCATGTGACTCTTCATGTTTACTGCTGGTTTATTTTTCTGCTGGCTTAATCAGCTAAACTGAAAGATAAGACAAGAGCCCAAACCAGTTGCACAGGAAACATGCACAGCCAGGAGAGAGAGGAAGAGGATAAGAAAAACAGGGATCATCCCTTTCAATGGCAAGAGTCTGATAGATTGCCTCAGCCTTTTTCTGGAAACCGCACCTAAGAGCAGAGCAAGGCTTGCTCAGCCTAGCAAAATTCAACAGGGCAGAAAGAAGATTTTAACAATCACTCAATCAGATAAGACAGAGGCCAAGGCTGTTGCAAGAACAAATGGATATCAACTAGCCATGAACAGGGTCGGGCTACAAATGAGAAGAAGGGTTTTAGGCTTCATATCAGACAGATTCTACAAAAGCTTCTACTGGGATTAGTAAGAAAAATGGGAAAGATATAAACACTGAGGGAAAACCAATAAAAACTGAAGTAAAAACCTTAAAAACCAGAAGGTGTTACTTTTTCACCTCCAGAGCATCTACGGGCATTCAGGAACAGGATTCTTCTGTTGGAGGCTGTTACAAAAGCCACAAAGGATTGGTCCAATATCCTGAAGGGGAAATCCATCAGTTTCTACTTCAAAATAAGTGTTCCTAGGATGGAGCTTCACAAATTTGTGCAAAGGATTATACGTATGAAGCCCGTGGTAGCAGGAGATTGGAGTGCATGTTGCAGGATGCCTTTTCAAGTCCTACATCCAAAGTGTAGGGATCACTGCAGAGGCAAAGGGGTCAAATGCTCTGTCCTCTCTTCCACAAGAGACCAAACAAGTGTTCTTATCCAGCCAAAATATTTATTTGCTTAAGACTAGGGTACAAGACAGTGCACAGCAAACAAAGCTTGTAGGCAAGTTTCCATTTCTCAGGCGTATTTTGTCTTGATTCTCCACCATTCACTGTTACTGACTTCAATCACTGTAAGGAGTAATTGGTAAGCATAGAATTTGGAACTGATGCAAGTTAGTTTATAATGAATAAACCCCACTGTTTAGGTGTTATTTCTGCTATTCAATTCACATAATTTAATCCTTCAATTATAGGTGTGTGCTCTGGAGATGCATATTACACACAATTTAGCAAATGGCCATACTTGCATTACAGAGTTCCACAGTTTTATTGTCAATGCTAAGTATCCAAAAATTATGAGTCAGACCCCAATAATCATGATACATCCTTAAAAAGATTTTTTTTTTAAGGAATCAAAAGAATTCTGACTGCATTAAAGTAAATGATAAACCTTTTGTAAAGTCAATGATGAAATACATATGGGATTATTTTTAATTGCCTTTTGTTTTTCATGAGCCTTCAGGACTCATCTACTTGCCATTTCCAGTCTCTGTAACCAGAAAATAATTAATTTTCCTCTTTAACTAACTGCTGGAGTGTTCCTACAGTCTACTCACTTGAGGAGTTGAGGCTATAAGAAAAGGACAAGTTCTAATAAGGTTTGTATTGGAATTACGAGAGTAAGCTGGAGAACATATATATTTTTCTTAAACTCACCCTGCAGATAAGGTGTAGAGTGTCTCATAGTGAGATCTGACAAACTGGGCAGGAGTGCCCATGGGATGAAGGGTTGGGAGTGTGATCCAGACAGCTCTGAGAAGGTGCAAGGACCTAGCTGGGAGCAGGAGTATGGTGAAGATCCCAGCTGAGCTGACATTGCCACTGCTCCTCAGGGGACAGACAGGTTGGGGGAATGTTGTCTACTTTTGGGGCTGTCTACCTCCTTCTTGTTGCTGCTATTTTTTATGTCCCTTGTCCTCCTGCAGAGGCAGGAGCTGCTGGTCTTGCTCTCCAGATGGCACAGGCAAGTTTGCAGTGAGAGCAGAGGGGCTGTCCTGCCCTCGACAGCTGGCTGCCCTAAGCAGCTATTGACTTCATCTCTGCTTGGTGTCAACCAAGTTCTCTGGCCTGCATGTGGGATGGGGGGATGCAGATGACTACCCTTGGAAAATATTTAATTTTCAGGCCACATACGTTCAGATCAAGCCTGGCACTTCAAACAATGCCAGTGGACTTCATGTAATTTTCCAGATGTTTCTATCTTTTGCTGATATTAGCTGACTTCATCTTCTAGACTTCAATATCTGCTCATTGCTGGTTGAACCTCCTAGCAACTGCTTCACACAAGAAAAGTGACAGTTGAACAGTGAAGACCTCTCTGGAGGCTGGAAAAAAGCATGGAAAATATCTGGAAATATCTGCTTGGAAGTTAAGAGCTCAGCCTAAGGTGGGGAAAAAAAGAGAGAAATCTGCAAGAAACAGAAATGGCAGGAGCGGGCCAAGAAGGACACAAGTGTTTTAAACTAAAAATAAACCTCAGTTCTCAAACTTAAATATATAAAGCTGTCTATTAAAAAATAGTACCAGATCATATCACTACAGTGCCAAATAATTAATGACTTCCAATAACTTAATAAATTTGGATTTCATCAAAATCTTGTTGCATATCACTGACTGTTCCAAGCAAGGACTATGAGCTCTTAAGGGAGACGAGCACCTGTATTAAAATGTACAATGCTGACATTTTTCCCAGGTACATCAATTATAATTAAACAGTAATAAGAATGCCAGGATGGACTTCTTAGGCACTTCCATGCAGGAGCCCTAGCATTTAAAATTAAATCCATTAATTGTAACTACTGTACGTTTGTGATCTCTCAGATAGCGTACAAACTAATTCATTGCTTTTGCAGTCATGCCAGTCTTTGTTAATTAAGGTATGTGATTTATTTAATTTGAGCAGGGATGTATCAGAGTGCCCCAAACTGGACTGATAAAAGGTCATTAGTTCATGTTGTTGAAGACAATTTGGAATCTGATAATGAAAAATGTTTCTAGGTGCCTGACAAAAATTGATTAGCAAAATGGGCTCTAATTGTTTAAAGTAAAGCTTCATATTTTCTTCAACCTAGCCATCTGAAGGTTCATATGTTAAGAAGCTCTTCTCACTCTGAAGTGGCTCTGAAACACATTTGAAGATAAAAGGCTTTTTAAAAATTATTGTTGGCGTTGCTTAGGAGAGAAGGGAGCCACAGCGCTGTCATCATCTGGAAGACTTCTTTTTTCTCTTTCCATACACAGCAGCCAACAGCACAGTCTGAGTGAGAATCAGGTATTAGGAAATATGTTCCTCAAAAAAAATACTGGGGTAGGAGTATCTCTGCTTTAGGAATGTGAAAGAAAGGTAAAGAGTGTGGGAATGATATGACTAAGTCATCGTGGTTTACAAGGGACTCCCCTTTGTCATCAGAAAGAACTCAGCCATTGGGCAGTAATACTGATCATGGACTGGTACATCTCATCTTGAAGTTGGATGAGTCACAACACTGATGTTAAAGGGAACCCAGGGCAACAAAGTCAGATACAAATGACCACATTATAGCTATTAGTTAGGTGAACTGAATCAATGAATTAGAGAACTGTTGAGGCTGGAAAGGACCTGTGGACTTAGTCCAAACTCAGTGCACAAAGCAGGGCAACAGCTTGCTCTGCATCCTGCGCAATGGAGGTGTGAATATCCCCAAGGATGAAGGTCTCACAAGGTATCTGGGTCCCATTCCAGTGTTTGACCACCACCGTGACAAAAATTTTCTTCCTAATATCTAGTTAAAAATCCCCTAATTTCCCTTGTTGCAACTTTTGTCCATTTCCTCAAGAGGAGTTTGGTTCCACCTTCTCTATATACCCCCATTAGTTAAACTGCAGTAAGTTCTTTCCTTCAGCTTCATGTCTCAAGGCTGAACAAATGCAACTCTTTCAGTGTTCTTTTGTATCATACAGTCTAGGCCCTCATCATCCTGTTGGTCCTCTGATGGATGCGTTCTGGTATTTCTGTGCCTTTCTTGCCCTGATGAGCCCCAAATTGCTGCAGCTGTCCAGGTGCAGTCATGTCAATGCTGAACAAAAGGAAGGGTCACTTCCACCAACCTGCTGGCTATGCTCTAGTTAATATAGGCTGCTATGGCTGTTGGCTTTCTTTGCTGCAGGTGTACACTGCTGACTCACGTTCCATCTCTTGCCTAGGAGGACCCCAGGTCCTTCTCTGTAAAGATGCTTTCCAGATAGCTTACATGATTACACAGAAGGTTAGTGGAAGTGCTGGGCATTTAAACTGCATCTCCAAAATCTTGGCTGTGGCATCTTCAACTCTTCCTAATAGTATTTTGAAAACCCAAATTTACTGGCAAAGATTAAAAGACAAATGTAATTTCTGTGTTTTTTTTTTTTTTTTTTTTCTGGAGCAGATACGTACAGCCTTTAGAATCAGTACCAAAGGAAAATGGAAATTATTCAACAGTCTCTGGCACGATTTTCAACATCCTTCTGTAACACTAATAATAATCCTGAACAATTAGTCATCTGTCATTTAGGTCTTAAAGTCTGTTTAGAAATGTCTAAGCATCACTGCTCCTTCTTTATGGATGAAGAAGAAATTTCTTCTTTATTGCATAGCTTCTCTTCAGTCACATGGAAGGTGAACTCACCCCAGCTAACTTCAGCCATGTACATGGCAAGTGGCTAATATCATAATGAACTTTTAATCAACAAATACATCCAGTGAGCTGAACCCACTACAAGAGAGGAGTTTAGAAGAGGAAGGAAATGGCTCTTTGTGTTTAGAGGCCTAGATGAAGAGTTTAGTCTAGATGTCTAATATTTAGACACCTAAAGTTAGATTACACTGATCTCACTCATAAAGGAACATAAGAGTAGGTAGGAGTAAAATTCAGGAAATTTATTCTAAGACAGCAACTGTCTTCAGCCCTACTGAATTCTATGTAACCACTCTGATTTTTATCAACTGCAAAGCTAAATTAATGGATCTGTTCTGTCCAAAATCAAAGATTACAGAAGAACCTACACAGCTTGTTTGAGACTAAGCTAATACATTCATTCAGAAAAAAAAGTCAGAATAATTTGAATGGTTCACAGACATAAGTCAGAACAAAATGCTAGGATTTCATGGGGTAGCTGTAGTAAATTCTACAGGGTGATTTTAAATATCAGAATACTATTGTTTCCTCTCAGTTATTGGAATTAATTGTGCTTGTTTTTTTTTTTCTTGCTTTCTTTTGACTGTTTTCCACAATATCATAATTTGTGCACCTTAAATAATTTTTGGATGTGTCTTCATTATGTGAATTTATCAGCTGCCTTTAATTTCCACTGTTTCCAGTAGCTTTTGAAGATCTCTTCTGTTTCATAAGAGCTGGTCAGTAAAAACCTATCTTCTGAGTGGGCATGCTATTGGCATGTGTTTTCATTAGTTTTTCTCACTGTTACGAGGGCCACAAACATTGTTTGCACACCAAACAATCCATATGTGTGTTCATTCTTAACGAACATAGCTCAGGATCTGCTGGGATGTTCTCCTTCAGATATCAAAGACCTTTAACATTTGTAATTATGAGTAATTTTTATGAAGAACCTCCTTAAATTCTTCTGAGAACTGCAAGAAAGCACTTCCATACATTCATACATTGATATATACACACATAACTCTGTATGCGTATGTGTTTTTCCAGATCACAAGGAAGTTCATGTGACCTAAACCAAAGGAATAGTTTGGTCTAGTTTTCGTCAAACCACATGAAACATTTGACTTTGATGAGGCTCTTGTTTTCATGGCCACCAAGGGAAGGTGAAAATATTCTAACCACCTTATATAGGAAATGGAGTGGAACTCGTGTTAACAACAGCTAGATGTGTACTGGCCCATAGCACATGTTTCTGTCAGCATAAAATCGGCATGTTGGAATTTGCTTGAAATGGCAATTTTTATCATGTTTCTATATAGGGAAAGCTTCCAGATATATTAAAGATGAGCCAAAGATAACAAGGTAAATATGAAGTTATATCTGTGTTCACTCGAGGGCAATTATTCTTTGCAATTAGACTTTCAAAGACATCTAAGGATCCCGAATGCACCATTCCTATTCAAAATAAATTAACACTTAAGTTTTTCGGCAGACTTGGAAAAGAGTATCCTAATATTTATTATTCAGCTAAATAACTTTGCAACATTAGTACTGGAATTAATGATGTTTCTAATTTTTAACCCCAGAAAACAAACTAGGATTTATGGTTAACTGACATATGCCAAGTAATATAGTAGAATTTTATAAGTATAGCTATAAAAGTATAATAAGCCCTTACCTCCACACTCCTCAGACGGTTTGATGCCTAAAACAAAGATCTTGTTCAATCAGAAGCTGTGAATGAAATGTAGGAACCTCTGGGGGAATATTCTGCTATGTAGATTGTCTAAATGAACTGGGACCACAGGGTATTAACTTTTTCATCTTAGACACTATGGATCTAAGGTTCCATAGTTTCTTTAGCTTGACATTTCTACAGAGTAATAAGGTGACAGTGTTAAGAAAGGTACCACTTGTTTGACTGTTTTACAGCCTTGAGAGCATGGACTACAGACAACCTACAGATATTCACAGCTTTCTAATGGAAACTCCCAAAATCCCATTGAACAAAGTACAGCAAAACATGGAATGATCACCCCAGACTGGAATCCAAATGCATCACTGTAGGTTGCTGATCTGATTAGCTCTGTACACAATGGAGCCTATCCACTTTTCAAAACTGGGCTAAAGCCTGAACAGTTGTTTTGGTAATGTACATGAGGCTTTAGGTCTTAATAGTTCCTACAATTACTGCTGAATCTGGCCTTGGCTCAGGAATAAACTCCTTGTATTGAAAAGATTTACTGCCCTAACTATATCTGTATCTCAATTTAATGAAAATGTTAAGGATAATTTGATGGTCTCTTGCCAGTGTAATTTTAAATAAAATGTCTTCATTCCTTGGCAGTGTCTGTTGGCACTTAGGTTTAACTAAAGGAAGTGCTTAAGTGAAGTGCTTTTTACATTACAGTCTTGCCAGTATCTTCTCTGATAGAATAGATTTAATTTTCAGTGTTCTACCTAGAGTAAATAAATTAAAAAAAAAAAAATTACCTCCCAACATCAGTCCATATGATAGCAAACCTTACTAAAGCATTACTAGAAATCAGATATTGGCCTATCATAGCATTTGGACTGATCTCAACCCTCATCTCCTGTAAATTAAAGTATTTCTAACTTATTTACTGTTCATTTATTATGCGCTCTTGTAAAAATGTTTCTGCATCTTGAGTAGTAAAGTAGCACATAATGAGGTGCTGTCAGTGCATCTTAGATTTTCATCTGAGTTCAGCAAGTCAGCATAAAAGTTTAGGACACTTTATTATAATTGCACAGGGAATGGAAAGTAATGGTAAGATGGTGACAATTTGGCCACCATACTCTACAGAACTGAGCAATTGCCAAATATCCTCTTGATTGCTTACCCTGTCTAAATCAGGAATATATGCACAGAATGTGGCCAGAAGGACAATTCATCAGAAGTTAAATTGTTTGGGGATTAGTCTGAGAATAAAAAATATTGTAGCTATAACATGGTGTTCATTCAAAGGTTAAAACCAGCATGTATAATGTTTATTTTCTTTCTAAAAAATTAAATGCCAGTGATGTGTTTTAATATCTAGAAAGTGTTTACAAGAACTATAAAATCTCCCTGACAGAAGCAGGGTGTGCTGCTACTTACATTAGGGTACCACTAGCTCCATAATTTTAAAAGTTCATAAGTCACCTCAGTAATGTTATCCTTAGCTCACAGCACAGTATAAACTCAAGATCTTCATCATTGTTGGGAAGGAATTATTTTCTTCTGTTATTACTGCTGCTCAACAAATCTTCATTCCTGATTTTCTTCTGCTCAGTACCAAGGTGTCAACAAAGTACATTTAGAAGATGACTTTGGTCTCAGTCACTCATAGTGTAAAAAAGGGAAAAGAAGGTCTTACAAGAGTCAGCTATTTACCACAAAATTTCTCCTCTCCAAAAGGCAGGCCCAGGAGAGAATCTATAGATAAGTTTCTCTGTAATCTGGATTGAATCACACTTCACCTGTATTTTTGGCACATGTGACTATCTTTGTGTTGCTGTTCTAATTTCTATGGTGTGCACTTACAAGAAAAAGAAGGTGTTTTCACACCCTCAGAAAACTTCAGAGAAGTGAAGAAAATGTTGAGCAATGACATCTTTTTAAGGTGCTGATCTGAGGAACATTTGGACTTGGGCAGTCCAGCTGTGAAGGACTTACTGTGCTGGGGTCATGCTTGGCATCCAGTTGTCATCCTTCATGGAGCAGCCCTGCTCTTGCTGCTCCCTGACAATAGCAAACCAGTCTGTGCTCTAACTTTTTGACTAATTGATTTTTTTGACTTTTGTATATTTTCTCCATTGTGATATAAATGTATATTTTGTCTTAGAAAATAAATATAAAAATAAAACACATTTACAGATGCTTTTATGCTTTCATAATTTCACTATGCTCAAGATACAAACAGTCAGTTTATGCTATTATATAAGTCGTAATTTAATAGAATTACACCTAGCATAGCCTTCAAGGGTACATGCAAATCACTCAGACTTCTCAGACAAACATTCACCAGTGGGGCCCATGTCATTCACCAACTGTTTCTTCAGAAGATAGCAGCCAAAGTCAGCAGAAGATCTTGTGTCCTCCTGACATTGGAGCTGGAACCTGTCAAACATGTATCGGTCCAATACTTCATAGAAACTCTGTTCTCTCCAGTTGTATGTTTCTTTGGCTTAGTACATGAGGAGGGATTGGCTATGCTACTGATAAAAATCTGGCACAAATTCATGACCTAATAGGTCACTTCAGTGCTAACGACAGTAAATGAATTAACTGTGAGGGTCGCCTAGACTAGTCCTTTTGTGTATGAGACTTAGAAAGTTTATGAAGTCCACTTGAAAAGAATGCTGTCATGTCTGGAAAAAAAACCTTGCTATCACTCCCATATAGAGATGTGTGGTATTATATGAGCAATGCAAGGTGTTGAAATTATGAAGGAGCATTTGATGTGCTATTTCATAATGCCCTAAACCTCAACTGCATGTGTAAACAGTATTTATAGGAGGCCAGGCTTGCTTATATGGAAACTATGTTATCTCGGGAAATGTAGAGCTAATGTTTACTCTTGCCAAGCACTGTTCCCTTATGAAAAGCCTGAAATTTTAAAGTTAGACTCTTCCAAATCATCTAAATCCAAAGAAATCTCAACAAATAATTCATTTGTCAGCGAGCTTGGCAGTACTTGGCTTGTAGTTAACGGGCATTGTGTCCTTGGTATGAACAGCTGCAGAGTGCATACATCATCCCGACATGTATCCTTGCCATCTGTTTGTTGTGATACGCCCATGTCAGAATTCACAGGTTGGGGCTCAAGCAGATTTCCACTGAAGGAAATGAAAGCTGGATTTGGCCACCTATATTTATTTAGCACCTTGTAGTTGCAGACTGAATAACCACTTTTTGTTATTGCTGTTGTCTGTATCACTTCTGTACTTGGAAAGATGCAATCACAGCACTGAAAGATGGAGAACAGGCTAAGAAATATAAAATAAAGGAGCCTCAGATGTAGCTTCACCATTTGGGTATGCTGTTTTTCTATTACAGCCTTATTTACTTTCCATTCCTTGTTGCCTGTTGATGCCTGGCTCCCGTGCAGAGCCCACTTCCCTCGGGAACTTTCTCAAGTGGATTTCCACATCCGTGTCAGCACATGAGCCTGTACTTGGGTGTTCAGTGTTCGGTCATGCAATGGGATAATGTCCATCATACGCTTGTTCTGTGAAAAGGACCAACACGTATAGATACAGATACAGATGTAGATGTAGATAATGTGTGTTATCACAACCCCCAGCCCCCAAGGAGGGCAGCCCTGTGCCGAGGCCCAGCAGGACCCTCAGCTCAGGCCCCATCCTCAGTGCGGCCTGGCGGGTGTGCAGGTGGTACCACGGTTCCAAGAGCGGCTCCCAACGCTCTTGTACACCCGCACGAAGATCATATTTAAAATGGGAAATTAGGTTTAGGTCAAACAGCCGTAGTTGGGAC
>NW_008609743.1:0-6403 GCF_000691845.1 Merops nubicus
AAAGGCACAGAAGAGGGAGCGCACTGTGCGGACCGCAGCAGGGAGCCGAGGTAGAACAACAAGGCTCACCCACAAAGGAAGGAAACGGCAGAGAGAGGAAAGACATCGAGGGGAAATGGAGCAAACGAGCTTCATGAAGAATCACACTAGAAAGGTCGTCGACAAAGGAAAAGCTGTAGAGGGGTGGTGACAACAATATGCACTACGGGCAATTCAAGTTACTTAGGCTTTCTTTTTTTTAATGAAATCAAATTTCATGCCAAAATATTATATAAAACTACTTCGTTATACCTTTAGTATCAGGAATAAGCAAAGAAGCAAACAAGGACTAAACTGGGGAAAGATGTACACAAATGAGAGTTGTGCATGTTGCATACAGTCACACAGTATACAAAGAAAAACCTCTTTTCTCGACCCCTCTACATCTATCTAGTGCCATTTTACCTTCCGCTATTTTTTCTACTGACTTCTTATGCTTGACTGCTACACTTCTCCCCCTGCCCTCCCCACTTTTCTGATTTTTCAGATACCTTGGAAATTAAGAGTCTAACCAAAACACAGAAGTGCTGAGATAAAAATTAAGGTGGATCAAATCTGATTACAAACAAAAAGTTTCCCACAAACTTCAAAGATCAAAATAATTAATCACTAGACTGCAGGGGGGTGGGGGAGTGTATATAAAACAGGTTTTAGTAATTTTCTTAATTTTGCTTGCAACTTTTTTGTGTTCAATTTAGAACTGAGTTTCCTTAATGCTTTCTATCAAATGTTAAAAAACAGGTTCAGAACTTCTAAGCAACAGAGCTTTGTAGTGCTGAAAACACTTAACAGAAAGTGATGTATTTTAATCCATTTAATTCCCACTACACATACGAAGATGAAAAAAGTAGTGAAATTACTTTCCTCCTCCCATACTGCATATTGTTTTCACTTCTGCACGTATCTTTACTCCTACAGGACAATGGAATGAGACTTGGAAGTTAACATCTTTATATAAATATATATATATAAAAAATATTTGAAAGATTAGAGTATGCACCACCTGCATCCTCACTTTAGTACTAAAATATTCACTGTGAAATAAAAGCTTTCTGATTTTATGTTACATATTTTGCACACACCAAATACAATAGGGCAAAAAAGCCCTATCTTGTGCTCCATTTTGCATAGGTCCTCAAACAGTTACATAAAGTCTTATGGGAAAAGAGAGACTAGAGGCAAGTGACTATGTAAAAATAACAATCTGCAAATATTTCAACCACCAATTAATCATATTAAATTCTATTTACTATTCCTTTGTTATATGTGGGTTGAAATAGAAGCTTCTGAAATACGCAGCTTTTACAGAATATCCAGAAAACATCAGAGATGAAACTTAACAGGCTTGGCCAGGGCTTCTAGTGATGCAGCTTCCCTCTATAAAGCAAAATGTATAGAAAGGTCCCTCCAAAAGCCCATTATTTCAACAGTGGCGTCAACAAATTCATGGAAGTCAGTCTTGTATACACAAGAAAATACATGGTTCTGCACTTCTGCTAGTAGGAAGGGTGAGGTCTGGCAGGCAGACAGGCAGTGAGAGTCACTGGCTCTGTGCAGTAAGGTTAGCACAGCAATTCAGCTCTAAGCTCCAAAATCTGCAGACCGGACTCTGCGATCTGTGAGGGGGAGCTGTGTGATTCTGAAAAGAAGAAAAGGTTGGTAGGGGAATGACAAGCTGGAAGAGCCTGGCTGTCACGTGCTTTCTGCTCCCTTAGTCAGTACATTTAGCAAAGCACTCAAGTAATTTGACTCTGCAAAGTTTATCAAGAACTACAGATAAGGTACTCACTGAGACTCAAATGTTGCAGGGAAGTTAAATACCTCCGAGTGTGGATGAAGAGCAGAGCACTGAATCATCATACTCAAACAGGGTCTGGCAGAATAGGAAGGCTGTTAGCACACAGCTTCTTACGAGGGCCAAAAATGCAGATAGCAGGCATTTCTCTTTATCTACTCAATTTCCAGTGCATTCTTTAAAACTTTTCTTAAAAGAGATAGGGGAATAGATTCTTTGCATCCTTTATTATTTTTCAAGCATGGAAACGGACCTGAAAGAACTATACACCACATACATGAGGACAACTCTTTGAGACAGCATGCTTGATCATCCAACTCAAGAAAGGCTGGAATTTTTTCAATTCTTTTTTTCATGCAAACTGAAATGATCTACAAGGTCTGACAATCCCCTTCCCTACCTTGTGTCTGAAAGGAGAAAGTGTATACTTCTGCACTTGAAATTCCCCATGTTATGTGGCAAGTACTTCGTAACAGTTTCCCCTCTTCGCTCCACCCCCACTCTGTTAGTGTGATGGTACAACTGTCAGATAACAATCACCAGATTTCAAAAAACACTCAAAGGTTTGGAGTAGCTTTTAAAAATAAATAAAACTATTCAGTCAGATAGAGAATAGGGTTTTTTAGTGGATAATTTATAACACAAATTCATAAATATGATCACATTCCATTTCCTAAAAATCTATATAAATACAAGTAACACCTCTTCCCTTGTAATGCATGGATTTCAAGTAATTACACAAAGCTCTATTAGACAGCCTTTCACATACAAATTACACATAATTACAGACATATATGCAGTAACACATCAGGGATAATAAAGTAATGTTTCTGGCTACTTAACGGTCCCAAAATAACAAAAGTAATTCAAAAAAAGCTAGTTTTCAGTTTAATTGTTGGGGTGGAATGTACTGTGGGTGGTGGTTGCCTAGCAGCTGCTTTTGCTTTGCTGGCCTGACTTGCTCGGACTGCAGTTTCTAGACGTGTTTTTAATTCAGGAGCAGCTCCCATTACTGTCTTGAAAGCATGTGGGTAAAGTGGACCAATGTGCATGAGATTCTGAAGTGCAAATTCATGAAGATCCTTAGATGCCGTAGATGCAGAAGCAAAGGCATTTTCATTCAGTAAATAAGAGATCAGAGTAGGAACAAGAAGAGCAAGCAACTGGACTCCTAAAAGTGAAAGGAAAAAAAAAAAAAGTAATAGCTGTATCAGAGAAGAAAACAAAATTAATTTTATCAGTTACTAGGCTGATAAGGGTAATTTTCTTTTCAGAACTGACAATAAAAACTGTAATTAAAATATGATCAAATAAAAAAACAACTGAAACTTAGATTTTATTTCTTATTCTTTGGTCACTCAAATCTTTCTTACCAGGATTGCGTTTCAGACTTCTATTATTGTTCATCACAGTTATTTTCTTCCTGATACTTCTTTTAAGATGCTTTTGCACCATCTGATTTCAGGTCATTGATAAAAGATTGTAAGATGTAAAGTGCTAATTGTATTAAAAGATTTCAAAACACTTGTGAGGCAGACAGAAATATTGTTCAATTGAATCCGAGCATCAGCATCCCCCATGAGCATAACAGAACCACTGTCAGCATGCCAATGTTGACAAAAAAGTCAGGGACATTTATCTGCTCTATTACTCCATTCTAGAAGATTCCAACCCAAAAACTAGCACTGCAGCTATTCTTGGGTTAGGCACAACCTATATGAGGCCACCACCCAGAATGGCACAGGGATCAAAAGAACAAAAAATGTTCTTTCAGATGAACTTAAGCAACAGTGCAATTTAATTATTTTTTTTTTTTTTTTTAAATCTAGCAAGAATACATGTGTGCCTTTGGAATGTGTAGTGTGTTATTTGTAAATTTTAAGCTCAAAGAACTTAAACATTAATGTTTAATTAATTAACAAAAACTCATTTATCTAAAATTTTGTAGGTTATCACACTATTAATGATTTTCCCCTTAAAGTTCTTGACTAAATTCATACTCATGGGGTGAATGGCTCCAGCCAGCGTTAACAAAAATCAGATGCTTTGTTTTCTCATTCACTTCAGTTACTCTCTCATTTTACATGTTTCAAACAAATGTGCTAGAAGTGGAATGGGGCTCCAGAAAACAGACCTTTTGTGTTTTATCATCAATGAAGAAAAATACCGACAGCAAGTATGTTGGGGGGGGTAATCAACAAAAAACCAAACCCACACAAAACCAACAGTAATATCTTTAGATGGAACTTTATCAGCATTTAAAGCCAAATGTCTGCAGAGTGTCTTTAGAAAAGGCATTGTTTTGACTAGAGAATAAGTGAACTTAAACTATAAATACTGTATTCTATGTACTGAAGCAAACAACTGGCTCCATCTACATTTGAGATATTCTGAATGGTACAATTCAATCTCTTGAGCTTTACAGATGAACTTTGTTGAGCTAGTAGAAGCAATCTGATAAAAGCGATGAGTGTGCTAAAATAAATAAAAGTTAACAATGGGAAAAAGTAAATTTAAACAGTGTTAACTAATCATTTCCAAACAGAAGAAAACGGTACTCACTACTGCAGTTCATGTTTAGAATTCTTTCCTGCAAAGGTTAGAGCATATCATACTGTATGGGCTACACGAGTCCATGTGTACCGAAGATCTAGTACCGGAATTACAAAAGCATGTTGCACATGGTCTATTTGTGGCTATGCCATCAGGTTCCTAACCGCAAGATTTCTAATGTTCAATCTTCTATTTTAGCATCACACATTTCTCTAGAAAACCTAAATACTTACTATTCTGCTCTTCACCGAGGGCAACCAATGTTTCAAGGACTTTAATTCCTTCCTGGACTGCTAACAGCTCCAGGTTGTTGTTCGGGCGGCTCCTTTCCACAGCTTTCAACTTCTCAACCATGATGGGGGCCAATGAATGAATATATGGAGTTGACAGGGCACGATTGGTGTGTTGGAACACAGAAAGCAGAAGCTGGTAACACTTGGCTTGAACCTAATCAAATCAAGATAAGTACATTGTCCTTAAAGTTATTTGTTAACTCAGAGAATTCTAATAAACTCTGTTATCTATGTATGCAAGATACACGTGATGCCAAGGGGAAAGAAAAAAATGAAAAAAGAAAGAAAAAGAGAGAAGGCTAAAAGAGAAGGAAACATACTGAACAAGAGGAAAACAACAACACAGTCCACTTGCTAAAATAATATTAGTCCAGTTTTCAGTAAAAGAAAAGCCAGTTAGAAAAAAACATGCAGGTACTCAATAGCGGTGACAACATCAACTCAAGGAAAATAAGGGAATAGTTAATGTCATATGAGTCAGTCACAGAGGTCCACAGAGATCTACATCTTAAGTCTCTGAACTACCAGGGCTAGATGTAGATATATCTGCAAAATCATGAAATGCTATTCCAGTCTCATAAAAACAACTCAGGTCAAAGTGAGCTTATTGCTCTAACATGAGCCAAGGCTGCAGCCAGAAGTGGCAGGCCTGTCCATCCTTCCTTCTCACTCTCTATCTTGTGCTGACAGTAGCATAGGAGCATATGTGTAGCCATACAGTGAGCTGGATCACAGAACCCTCTCCTTGTCTTCCTTCCATTTTCTTTTTCCCTCCTCCCACTTTGCTCTGGAAAGCAGCGATTATTAAAGTCAATGTTTGGGAAAAAAAAAAAATCTTGTTTAGATGAACTTATGAAGGAATTTTATTTGGGGGTGCAAACATCTTCCTCCAAAATCCCACAAAAATAACCCAGAACTTATGAAAAGGTAGAGTCCTGCAACAACTATGAGGATAAAACATTGCACGCATGCACTCAAGTCTGTACAGGTTGAGTTACTGAGCATATGCTGAACAGAAACATTCTAGAGGAAGTATTATTGAACACAACAGTATGTGAGAAGATCCAGGGATGACTGAAATCACAGACGTATAAATAAAAATACTGCATATAAATGATAGATAATAAAAACAAATAGCAAGAAAATCCAAGTTATGCAGTTCAGGTCACTGTTAGTTCACTAGTATATGGCTGCAAGTTTTCTACACAATTCAATTTTTAAGGCCTGAAGTAATAAAGCTTCTTCTAATACTGTTTCTATGCTTCCTAACAGAGCTCCACAGAAGAACATTTTCTCTCAATACTTCACTCAGCATCATCTTCAACCTATTTCAACTAATTACTCCTCCATCTCTCCATACCACTCCAAATAACACCCTTCCCTTTCTCTCTACAGTCTTTAAACTTTACTCCTTATTAACTGTTAAGATGAGCCTTCACAATACAGAGTGAAAGTCTTTTTTTACTACATGCATGCACAATTCAAATAAGAGTTTTATGACTGCACCTGACAGCAGAATTTCATCCAAGATTCTTTTATTCCATCTATCTAACACAAAACTTTTGACTATTGTGCATGCACCAAAATCTACAAAAAGTCCCGCGAGGTAAAATCAGGACTTCTTCAAAGCATGTTGAGACACACCCTCATGTAAAGCTTACCCATTAGCACTGAGAGAGAAGGGTCTCTCAGATGCAGCCTGTGTTCTGCCAATGACCAGGCC
>NW_008609744.1:0-3676 GCF_000691845.1 Merops nubicus
TCTTCTGCCCTCTTGGTCCTTTCTCTTCAGGTTCTTGCCTCTGCATCCTGGTGTTGATGCTTCATGTGATGGTCACTCAGGTGCACACAGTGACTGTTAACACATCTGTCTGCTACTGTAGTTACAGATATTCTCCACCTCATTACAGAACTCCTGTCAGCAACACCTGTCAAACATAACACCGCCACCGAGCCAAAGCAACCTTCTTCCCATGCCCCCTTTCCACACATCGCCTCTTTGTCCCACCAGAAGTTCACAGGAGATCCTCTCCTTGCCTGAGTAATGTGGAGTGGCTTTTACTTCAGGCTTACACTGAAAGGGCTGATCAAAGGGTGAGTCCTGTCTAGGTGAGGCATGCAGGCAACTCAAGTGCAGTTCCTGAAGAAGGGTCATGTCATGCGGCTGGCATCAGGCTGGTGCTGGTCAGGAGACTGAACCTCTGCAGTCAGAGGGAGAGAGTCAAAAGGGACCTCTGAGACTGGCTGTTAGACCAGCCAGGACCCTGCCTAGTCCTGTGGGAGAGCACTGCAACCTTTAGATCTGAGAGACTGTTTCCTTCTTCCTCCTCTCAGCTCCCTGATGGCGCATCAGCCATGGGAAGATTTGTAACAGCTTCTACACAGCCTGCTGGTGGGAGCATTGGTCAGCAGCAGCAGGCAGTGGCTACTGAATGAATCCCAGGCTTTTCTAGCTGCATCTGGGCAAGCTGGCAGATCCAGCATTTGGACAAGCTGCAGTAATGTTTTTCAGCAGGTTTCTGCCTCTTTCCAAACACTAATGGGCAAAGCTCATACCTGGCCCAGGTAGACTTAGAACGACAGAGAAAAAAAACTGCTTCCCAAGAGGATAATTCCAGGAGTTAATTACACTCACTGTGAAAAATGTGGACCTTAATTCTGTTCTGGTTTTATCTGGATGAGCTTCCAGCTAAAGAATCTTCCTTTTCTTTCAGCTTTGACTGTTAGCAATCTTTTCCTAAACAGATACCTCGATCAAATCAGCTCTGAGCTTTCTCTCCGACAACCCAAGTAGTTTGGAGTTCTTCTGTTATCAGGTTCCCTGGGCTTCAAATCATTCTCCCAAGTCCTTTTGGAAGTTCTTTCATATTTTTCAGAGTTCTTCAAAGAACGTAGCAGTTAATACTGGGCAGTATTCTAGGTACAGCCACAGTCTTCATCTCAGCTGTGGTGCAGGAGTGCTCTGGGGCATGTTGTGCATTCTTGGTCTTCTCACCAGGCATTAAATTAAAGCCATTCTGGCTGTGAGTTTGTCATTGAATAAGCCACTGAGTAACAGAACTTGTGTCATCACTGCTTCTTCAAACTTCAGTGTTCTACAAGCCTCTCCAGGTCTCTCTGAATGGACACATGCATCTTTTCTATTTTAATTAAAAAGCCTTAGAGGTTCTGTTTTTCTCTGGGGAAAAAAAAAAACCCAAACAACAAAAAAACCCCAAGTCATAAGAAATTTGGCATTCATAATCTATTTCCAAGCCCAGATGCCTATGTTAGCTACAAAGTCAATTCTGCTTTGTATTCACTAAAGAAATTTCAGCTTGTTTGGGAACTGGTTTCATTGGTCTCTGTCCATGTCGCTGTATCTTCGCACACAGCAGATTCTGCAAGGCTGATGCATTAATCTGGTTAAGAAACCAGAACAGGTATTTCCGGCCTGAAAGGTTTCACTCACTGAATCCCCAAGGGCATTTGACTCTGTTATTGTGGATTGAATTTATGACTGTTCTTATTTCAATTGAATCAGAATTGTTTTGCAGGGGATAAATTTGTCCTGGCTTGTTTACTGGCTTATTTGAATGATTACACAATTGTTACATTCTAGGAAATAATGCTGCTTTTCAAAGCATAAGGCTAATCAGAATTTTCTCCTTGGAAATGAAAGATTATGAGTAAATAGCAGAGAGGAGAACAAGGCTATATTATCTCATGAAAGCAATCAACAAACAGTAATCCCTTTAAGTACTCAATTTTGAAGTGGAATAGCAGCATGCATGGTATAGAAGTAGAAATAAAAATCAAATATACAGGACATGAAGGGATCAGTCTGTACGACTAGAGTGGTGGACAAAGTAATGAGGAGAACCACTTTGTTCTCCAGTTTGCATGTTTCTGTAAGAAATGCTCTTTCCTCCTGTAATTCACATGGTGGAGTGCAGTCTGCCCAATTCTGTGATTCTGGCCACATTAGACAGCATTCAAGAACATGAAGAAGGTCTGGCTGGAGATCTTCAGTACATCATCATTCAGATAAAATTTGATAACCTTTCTCATAGTTGTCCAGCAACAAAGCATCCAAGTCAGTCTGCTTTAATGAACAACTTGGGAAGCAATGGGTTAATAAATAATGCATAGATATGGGACTTCAAAAGTAGGTCTTGACTGCTCATGTCTGCAACCCATCGAGCTGAATTTTAACCTCGGAAAATTCTTCCTCTCCTAATATTTAAATAAATGTCTCATAAGTTTATTGAAATTTAAACTGTGAATTAAATACCTCTATGCAGAGTAACTTTAAGATCATAATTGACATCTAGATGACATATATTCTACCTGAATGAGTTGAATTAAAAATGAGAACACATCTTACCTTAAAAATCATATGGACAAAGCACTCTTCACACATAGTTAACTGTGTAAGGTGGGATTGCCAAGATGTTAACACAGTCTTCATTTTGCCAGTCCTTTGCCACGCTGGGTTTATATATCCTAACTGCTTTCCAGCCCTACATTGCTATACATACTGTCTCACTAAAATGTTCATAACTACTCAAATTTGTTTTTCATAGTATAGTTCTTAATAGAGCTGTAAAATAGCTTCTAGGGGAAGCCTTGCCTCTTGAAAACAGGCCATGGCAATGAGGTTTCTGTTGTGTTTGAACAATTTTGCCAGAAGTGTTTATAAGCTCTGGTACAGCCCTGGGTGAGGTTGGGGGTTTTATCAGCACTTGACACACAACAGCCATATCATTTAGGTGAAGGCAAAAGCAAGCAGAAATATTTCATCGTGTTACCAAGAAACGAGCTTCCTTGTGAAATTTATTGCCCATGAAAATAATGGATTGTAGAATTAACCTGCCACACAGTGAAACAGATAACACGGCCTCGTGGTCTCATCTCAATGGCCGTGCTCAGGCTGGAGGTTACTGGCAGCAGGGATGCTGCTGAGGGACGTGCAGTTTCCCAAAACAGTTGCAACAGAGACCTCCCAGTTAGGATGAGGTGGCGTTTTTGTGGGTTTGTTTGTTTTCCATACAGTGCAAAACTGCATGAGTTAATGTGTTCAAGATGTTTTTCATAGCCCCCAGGCTGGCGCTACTCCCTGAGCGGTGCGTGGGCCCCGAAGCCGTGGAGCCGTGCAGGGAGGCTGCCTGACCGTGTCTAAAGAGGGGACTTCCGAAAATGTCACCAGAGAAGTGTCCCCAACGCCAGGGCCCCGCTCCTGAAATGCCCCCGGGCGTTTCTCAGCGGCCTCTCCGATGGCTTCTGAGAGCCGAGGCCCCTCCGCGAGTGCCGCCGGGGCTCAAGCTCTTCCTCTGGAAGCGCTGGAGAAACGGGGAACGCAGAAGGTCACAGCAGCCTTCTGCGAGAGCTCAACAGCGGCCCGTGGGAACGGGAAATCTTCGGTGTTAAAGAGAAATGTTTTGTGGCCGCTACGCGCT
>NW_008609745.1:0-2635 GCF_000691845.1 Merops nubicus
CTGGCCGGGGGTCTGTGGGCAGGAGGAGCCCTGCCAGCACCAGTGTTCAGGGATATTTGCAGGCTGGGATTTTTGTCCTCGGGCAGATGCTGTTTCTGCAGACAGCTGTGCCTTTTGAAGCTGCTGCTGCCTTCAGCCGTTTGCTGATCCCTGTCTCCTGCAGTCACCAAGTCCCCCGGAGCAATCCCGACCCTGTGCCAGCGAGAGCGAGCCCAGCACACCCCAACTGGCGTCCATGCTGATGCTCCTCAGGCCCCTGCCCCATACAACATCTGTATTTTGGCCCCGAGCGATGGGCTCGCCATGGCAACCGCTCCTGCAGCCCTGCAGCCCTGTGCCCATGAAGGAGCAGCCATGGCCATGTGTTGAGGAGCAACACGAGCCCTGGCCCCGTTGCTGGCGAGCAGAGAGGGGCTGGAGATGGCGAGGGATGGGCTGGAAGTGGGCTGGAGCCCTGTCCATCCCTGTGCCAGCTGTGGTGGTGACCTGCCGACTGACTGCCCGGCCTTAACGTTGTCATCTGTGCCCAGCTGAAGGGACTTCCCGCCGTGGCTCTGTTCAGGGAGCTCCTGCGGGCACACGATGGCTTTGTCAGTCTTTCCCAGCTAGCACTGCTTTCAGTGGGCATGCCCAGTGTGGCAGAGGCAGGCCTTGAAAAAAAAGCTGGCTCGGTCCCCGCAGTGGGGGAAGTTGGTTGAGGGGTGCTGCCATCCCAGGTCCCTGTCCTTGCCCTCACACTGCAGACCCACGTGGAGATGCCGAGATGGGGTCTGGCTTCAGAGTCTCCTCTTGTGTTCCCAACAGTGCCTTAGAAATTAAGAATCAATCCGATTATTCAAGGCCATAAACAACATCATAAAAATAACATCAATTTGCACAGAAAGGCACTGCATTAATGTGCTGAAATAATGATGCACTTTTACAACATAAATTTACAATCAATCTTGCTTTTAACACCGTGAAACAACAGTTGGAGGAGGATCAATCCTTCGCCTGAATTAGATGGCTTGAGTCAGAGATGCTTCGGGGGGTTATTTTTGGAAGCTTTTAACAGCAGCTCTGGCAGGGCTTTTGCTGACAGATTCGCTGGTCTGCGTGCGACAGGCGGGTTCTGGAGCACCCACACCCACGTTGGGGACCACCCCCGAGGCTGTGGTGGGGGCTGCCTGAGCACCCCGCTGTCCCTCGGAGCACGGCTGGCAGCAGCGTGGGCTCTGGGAGGGCAGTAGGTAGACCTGCATAGCTGCAGAAAGTCACCAGCTGGGGTGCAGGAGGTGGGTGGCCCTTCCCCGGGGCTGGCGGGAGCGTGTCCGGCTCTCCCAGTCCCCCAGCCCTGCCCCAACCTGGAGCCCTACACCCTGGGAAAGGGCAATCGCCCGGGTAAAGCCAGATAGCTGCAACACCCCTTGCCAGGGAACATCCATCTGGTGCCTCCCGCTTCCCTCTGCCCTGGAAAGCTCGCCCAGGGTGCTGGTGGTGAGCGTTGCAGCTGCCTTCCCGGAGCTGCATCCCACCCCTTTAATTCCTCAGAGTACCTTCCAGTAAAGGCTTGGACCTTGTGCACTCTGGGCACATCCCAGGGCCCTGTCACTACAGCTTTTTAGCCTGCTGGCATTCTATATTTATTATTTTTGCTTGTAAACGGGGCACCAAAATGAAATCTATGCTTATGGAGAGATTGATTAGTTAACCAACTCAATTATATATTTAGCCGAGAGCTATATTAAGTAATGCAGCAAAATTATTGCTCTGTGCAGATCCATTTTGTTAAACAGCTGTTCACCAGCCCAGGGAGGAGAAGATGGAGGTTAAAAAGGCCTTTACAGTCCTGGAGCCACAGACACACAAAAGACATGAGGCAGCTGATCCCGTGGCACCCTGATAGCAGCTGGGACCGAGGCAGGCGAGGACGATGGGGTGAGCTGGGATCCCTTCTTGAGGGACTCCCAGGCTGCAGAAGGGAGGAGAACCCATTGCCTGCACCCTCAGCAGCCTGAGCCTCTTGCAATGCCCTTTTCCTCCCCGTTTTCCCCAGCCCTGTGCTCTGCTGTGTGCGGGACGTTCGCTGCCGGGTTTATAGCAGGCTCCAAGTCAGCACTTCATAAATATTGAATTGTGAGATATTTACACACTCCGTGGCCTGGGTTTATAAATAGCGAGGCTGGGCCACACCGCCTGGTCCACGCTCGTGGCTGAGCTGCGACGGGGCCTGGGCAGCCCGTCCAAGGGCTTTGGGCACTCCATCCTTGCTTTCCACCCTCTGTCCCTCCACCTGGCTGCTGTTAAAACATTCACGGCTTCCAGGGAGCTCCGGTGGCTCCAGCGGGTTCTCTGCATAATTAAAAGGAAGCTGAACTCGTCTCCTTATTCTTGGTGTCTTTGAGGAATACAATTAGCTTCAGCGCCGCTTTTGTACTTTCTAAGCCTTTTAATTTAGTCATACAAGGACAAGGGTGTTATTGCCAGGAACAGGTATGTACAAATGTGAAAGGATCTGGGTCAGCCTTGGTCATAATTAAAATTGTATGCCCTGTGTTTAAGGGCTTTTCTGCATATTCCATCTGCCTCGATGTGCAGTTGCAAATGCCACGGCAGGGAGCGGGGAGGGGGCCCCTTGCTCAGCCACACAGACGCT
>NW_008609745.1:2678-3422 GCF_000691845.1 Merops nubicus
CAGCGGTGCCCAGGCCTGGGAAACGTGGGTGGCGTCTCTAACACCCTCCCAGAGCATCCTAGGAAAACACTGGGCTTTTAGGGAGGGGGCCATGCAAAGGCACTGTGGTCCCCTGGACCAGCAGAAGCCACGCTGTGGCCTCACACGCCCCGTTTCCCAGAGCACATGGAGAAAAGGCGGCGGGGTGGGAAAGCCTTACAGGATTCGGAGCATCTCCCAGAGCCCGCGCCCTCCTCTGCATCGTTAACAGCCACCTTTGAGCAGCTAACGTGCCCCGGAAGAGCTCCCGGAGTGATGCTCCGAAGGCAGAGGCAGGAAGCGCAGAAGCCACGCTGTGGCCTCACACGCCCCGTTTCCCAGAGCACATGGAGAAAAGGCGGCGGGGTGGGAAAGCCTTACAGGATTCGGAGCATCTCCCAGAGCCCGCGCCCTCCTCTGCATCGTTAACAGCCACCTTTGAGCAGCTAACGTGCCCCGGAAGAGCTCCCGGAGTGATGCTCCGAAGGCAGAGGCAGGAAGCCAGGCTGGCTTGCCTTGGGTGGATGCAGGGAAGCTGGCTGCCCCTCTGGTGATAAGCACGGGAAGAAGGGATCCAGGTGTCTGCTCTCTAGGATCCCTGCCAGGCGACAGCTGCAGAGGTTCCTCCCCAGAGCTCCCACAGCTCGCACCAGCGTCGTGGCAGCGTGGGGGTCACGGGCACCTCTCGGCTCTGCGGGGCGGAGCGGGGTGCTGAGAGGGCGGCGG
>NW_008609746.1:0-392 GCF_000691845.1 Merops nubicus
GGCGTGCCAACGCGGGTCGGTGCCCCCCGCAGACGGGCGAGTACGCCACGGACGAGGAGGAGGAGATGAGCCCCATGTTCCCCAGCAGTGAGATGGCCATCGAGGTGTTCGAGCTGGCTGAGAACGAGGACACGCTCTCCCCCGTGGAGATGGACCCCGAAAAGCTGGTGCACAAGTTCAAGGAGGTGAGGAGTCAAAAGGGGGTTGTGCCCAGGGGTTGTGCCCACGCGTGGCAGCGTGGGCGTGCGCCCTGGAGAGGTGTGGGGGTGTGTCCCCTCCCCCAATGCCAATGCCTGGCTCCTCTCACAGCTCCAGATCAAGCATGCTGTCACTGAGGCTGAGATCCAGCAGCTGAAGAGGAAGGTGAGGGGGTGCCCCAGCTGCTGGCGGGG
>NW_008609746.1:410-1523 GCF_000691845.1 Merops nubicus
CTCCCCAAGTCCTCCCAGATCCATCTGCCCAACCCCCCTGCATCACCATCTCCCCAACTTCCCTTGGATCTCCATCTCCCCTGACCCCGTTGGATCTCCATCTCCCCAGTTCTGGATCTCTATCTCCCCCAGCCCCTCCCAGCTCCCCACAAAGCCCTCCCCACGCTGTGCCATGCCCGTTCCCTGGCTGTGCCACCCCGGGCCATGCCCTGACCCTGCTGTCCCTCAGCTTCAGTGCCTGGAGCAGGAGAAGGCACGCTGGCGGGCTGAGAAGGCCCAGCTGGAGCAGAGCGTGGAGGAGAACAAGGAGAGGATGGAGAAGCTGGAAGGGTACTGGATGGAGGCACAGAACCTCTGCCAGGCTGTGGACGAACACCTCAAGGAGACGCAGGCCCAGTACCAGACCCTGGAGCGCAAGTACAGCAAGGCCAAGAGGCTCATCAAGGAGTACCAGCAAAAGTGAGGGCAGCCCTGGGCACCCATCCTCCCTGGGCACCCATCCTCCCTGGGCACGGACCCATCCCTGGGGCTCCAGCCCCTTCCTGAGCACCCCTTGTCCCTGGGCACAGACCGTGCCCTTGGCATGAGCCATCCCCTTGGCATGGACACGCTTGTAGGGTACCGACCCTTTCATGGTCAGCCTTTGTCCCTGGGCATGGACCATCCCCTGGGCAGAAACCCATCCCTGAGGCACCAGAGCTTTCCCGGGCACCATTCATCCCCTGGGCAGGGCCTTTCCCTTGGGCAGTGACAATCCCCTTGGCGTGGAACAATCCCTGGGGCACCAACACCTTCCAGGATATCCCTCATCCCTGGGCACTGACCATCCTCTGGGGAGGGACCATCCCCTCGGCATGGAACCACCCCTGGGGAGCCAACTCCCTCCTGGACACCCCTCATCCCTGGGCATGGACCATCCTCAGAGCAGGGACCTTCCCCTTGGCCTGGAACCCCCCCTGGGGCATCAACTGCCTCCAGGACACCCCTCATCCTTGGGCATGGACCATCCTCAGAGCAGGGACCCTCCCCTTGGCCTGGAACCACCCCTGGGGCACCAACCCCTTCCAGGACATCCCCCATCCCTGGGCAGGGACCTTCCCCTTGGCCTGGAAC
>NW_008609747.1:0-13006 GCF_000691845.1 Merops nubicus
GACTGCCAGTCCGGCGGGGGGGGCGGGGAGCTCTGAGGTGACAGCGAGAAGTAGAGGTGTCGATTTTTCTTAAGTGTAATGCTCCTGATGGCAAACGGCGATTCAGAAGGGAAGGGACTCGGAGGAGAACAGCGAACGCGTGAAGCAGAGACGGCTTTGATAAACTGCATTTTTTTTCCCTTGGATTTGCTGGGCCCAGAGGATTTCACACTAGAGTGAGAAGTTGATTAAGGAAATGTTAGAGGTGTGAGCAATCGTCACTGAGAGCTCATGAAGACAACAGATCTCAGGAGAGTGGAAAAGGAGAAATGCAGCACATCTAATTCAAAAGGGGGGAAATAGGTAGAGCCAAGAACTGTCAATCATTCCAGCCTCTATTCCCAGAAAAGTATTGAAGCAAATAATCGCACATCTTTAAGTATGTGGTAGCCAATGAAGTGGTAAGTTACAGCCAACATGGATTTGTCAAGAAAAACAAAGCCAAATTCACCCTGTTCTGTTACAGTGGGAATAGTGGTAGATCTGTCATGGCTTGATTGAAGTAAGGCTTTTGACGCCGGGTCAGAGAACTCATTGAACAAGCAAAAGACATATCCTAATGAAATGACTCTGCAGTGGTGCAAGCCCACATCAGCAATGCCTCACTGGGACAACAGCAGGATATAGCAAATACGGTTCCTTGGAGGTGGGCTTGTCCTAAGTTTGGCACCAAGTCTGATGATGTGAATGACAGAGGACAGTTTACATTGATTGGATTTGTCAGCAATGCCAAACTGGCAGAGCTGGTTGCATGTTGCAGGGCAAGAAAAGAATTCCAAGTGTTCCTGACAAACTGGTTGCAAGAAATAGGATGCAATTGAATAACTACTAGTGCCAACTTCAGCATTTAAGCAGGAAAATAGCAATTGCACAAATGCAAGACTGGGAACAGACGAATAAACATCGGGCCTTCGGAAGAGGGGCTGGGGATCAGAGTAGATCACAGACCAAATGTATCAACAATGTCACACTGTTGTGAAAAAAAAGCTGCAGTACAGAGAGATATGTTAATAGAACTGTCATATCTAGGACATAAGAAATTCTTATATTTACTGGTAAAGCCTCCGCTATAATATTGTATTCAGATTTGGGCTCTGCACTTCAAGAAAAATGTCTTTAAAAAGAGGTCAAATAGAAGGTAGTACAAGGAAGGGAAGGGAAAAATAAAATTCAACATCTTTAACAGGCATGACCCTAACTGAAAATAGGAATGCTTGAGATTTTTTAGTCTAGAGAAGACTATGCAGAGAAAAATACATTTTTCACTAAATCCATTGCAGACAAAGCAAAAATTAACAGTTTCAAACTGCACTGAAAGAAATTTAGGCTAGACATTAAGAAAAGTTTTACTACATTATGGATAAATAAAACTGGCATATACTTTCTAGAGGGTTCTGGAACCACCATTAATATTTTTTTAAGACTGAGTTAAATATCTCTAAGAAAGAACGAGATGCATTTGACTCTGCTGTGAAGCAATAGAGGCAGACTAGGCAGTCGTCATTTTTAGCATCATTTTGTATAACTGCAATTACTATCCGGATATCTGTTCTGATCCTGTTTTTTTTGTTTTTTTTTTCTGATAGAAAATAACCCCAGAGACATTTAAACATGGAATGTGTTGACGTGATCTTATGCACAGGTGTAGATATCCCCGTTGGGAGTCTTTGTCATGTTATATTCTGTAAAGCTGTGTGGCAACATATGTCACATGCTCCACTAATTTGCTAATTTATAAACTTTATATATCACTATAATTCCACATTTAAAAATAATGTGTTTGGTAGTGCTCATTTAACTAGTGTGAATCAAAGCTTTTGCTTTTCTTTGTTGTTGTTGGTTGGTTGGTTTTTTTTCCCCCTCACGGTACCAGGCATCAGTTTTCCCCAGTACCCATTAAATTTTGGAGTTTCTCTGGCGCTTGCCAGTTAGAAGAATGTAGTGTGAATGGTTTATGTTATGGGACTGAGACCCACCAAACTCATCTCATTAGAGATGACTAAAAGGCCATTAAATAGGCCAATTTTTAATCTCCACTGAGTTAGACTGAATTCAAACTGATAGCCCACAGGCAAAAGGCTATGAATTTCATTAACAGTACCCTAAAGCACTCAGCCTCCTAATGAGTGCTAATATTATTCTTCTGAGAATTAAGCTTGTTTTCTGAAAAGATACATTTATAAAATCAAGTTCTAATATTTTGGAGCATGTATGGACAGTTTTCCATTCCTTTTAAACACAAGAAAAATTACAATCTTGTGCAATCCAGATTTCTTTTAAGATTCTTGGTCATATGTACTCCATGCTAACCAAAATACAAACAATAAAAACAATGAATACAAACATTAAGAAGCATATATTAATACCAACCTTTGCTTCTTGCTGGATACCATATTTTTAATTGTACCAAATTATTTTAAGGCCATGAACACTTACTTATGTATATTTTGTCCTCTAGCAGATAGGTTTTAAGCAACAGCAATTCTTGCTTCAATTCTGTAATTAGCAGGAAAACAACAAATTCTATAAAAGCATTCACTTACAAAAGATGCAGTGTTTTATTATATTCCACATCTTTGAGAACGAGTACAATGGTTGGCATAAGGAAATCTGAACTTTAGTTCTAATGCTTCCAAATCTCACAATTTTACTAAGAGTTTAAAGATAGCTAGTATTTTGTTTAATCCCTCAATTTACTACTTGAGCTAAAAGGCCTAATTCCGTAAGCAGTAGTGGACTCTTTAAAAAATGATTATGACCCACACAATCTGTGGATCCAAAGAAAAATCCACATTTGGTGTGAATTCATGGAGCATGGAACTGCAACATTCCATCAAAATGGCAATGCAGTAAGAGGTTACATCTCGTGACTCTTGGTTTGATTTCTCATTCCACCAGCTTTGCCACTTACGTTTATAAGGTGAAAAGTAGTAGATAATCTTAAAGCTTGCATACTGAATTAAGAAGACTTGGGAAATATAACACAAAATGACACAAAGTTGTGATGGTGTGCATGCACAAAATACAAGTTTTAGGACCTGCCTCCAAGGAGGCCCTCTGAGATCAGCAAAGGAACGCGTGCGGCCAGTAAAGGGCCATAGGACATGGTTCATGTAAGTGAAGCCTGATATTGCACAGCTGGCTTTTTGTCCCCAGGAATTCTGGCCGTGTCCCATCCTGATTTTCCACGAGTGCAGACAAGGCCTAGTATGGCTAAAACAGCTTTTGAAAACCTCTTGAGAGAAAGTTGCCACCTAGTTCCTTGTGGTTGTCACCGTGGTTATAAAAAGCTTAAACCAAGGCAGACTCTTTCATGTTAGCAGCAAAATATGATTAACTGAAACCAATTTAGAAACTGTTTCTTCATATAAACATTTTTGTAGCTGAAGCTGCAGGGGGAGAGTCAGAGCAGGCCTAAGCTGAAGCATTTTGAATGAAAGATGATTGCAAATGCCTCCTTGTAACACACACAGCAAAATCCCAAATGCCTGGAGGGAAAAACTTTTTAATGATAATTTCTTACATTTATATAGCACCTTTTATTCCCTAGGACCCCAAGCACTTCATTAACTCTATGCAAAAAGCTTCACCATGGAAATACAGCCACTCTATGCATCGTTCTTTGAAAATTTCACTTCAGTTGACACATTTCTTTCAATAACAAAATATTCTGCTTATCCTGTATATAGCAACCAAAACAACAGATAAAAGATCAAATTATGTAGTTTTGAGTTGTAGAACAATTTAAGCCTGTGTGATTTTCAAAATAGTAACGCACTCATGTAATGGATATATTGCATTTATCCCACTTCTGCTCTCCATTTACTACTTTGATCTCATTTTTATACCATAGCCTTTGGTAGATAATTTTGTCTTCCATAACATTTTCAAAATTTAAATGATCCTTGATGTCTGAATCGCAGACAAAAAAGGTGTTTATAGGAAAAAGTAGCATCTTTTATTAAATCCACTGCTATAAATTGAAAAAGTTGAGATGTTTTTGAGTATCCAAGACAAAGCTTTTTTTTTTCCAGCCAAGATGGTTGTTTTAATAAAATATCTTACCTTTACCTATAAAGTTTGTCTTGTCTTTGACCTTAGAACCTCCTAACTACAAAAATTACATTAATTATACCTGTGTGTTATTGCTTCACTTGCCACAGAATTTTTCTTTTCATCCTACAGAGTTGTTTCTGGTTTCTTGTCCTCTCTTACAAAGACACAGTACTCATTTCACCAAGATCAACAAATGTAGGAACTCAATAACTGAATGCTTCCACAAACTGTAATTATTTGCATTGAAATTTTAGAAGAACTAATAACAGAAGAAATTGGAGCAGTTCAATTTATTTCAACGTCGTAAAAATTGAAAGAGGAAAAATTCCTTTTCTTAACTTTTTTGTTGTTGTTGTTTGGGCTCTTGATTCATGCTTTGTTGTCTGGCTTGTTTCATAGGCTCTTTTGAAATACAGTTGTCATCATTAATTAAAGAGGATTGTCTGGTCTCTTTTTCAGACAGAACAAAAAGTGTGCTTTATAATATAAATTTAGTCTGCTATAAATCAAGATACTCTAGTCGTCTTTGACAGTATCAATTAAACTTTTAGAATTGCCAATAAAACAATAAAAGGGCAGTAGAAATGTACAGGTAAAATTATAACCATTAGCATTTAAAACCCTGTTCTCAGCCTCACCGTGAAGGAGTGTCCCTGTCCCCTGCCACCGACCAGACAGGACACTGCCTGGCACACCAGTCTCCCTTCTTAGCTGCTCCTCAGGTGCCACCGTAATAAACACGGTCAATTAACAAATCCTGGATTAATTATCAACAGTAATTAATTAACCTTCATCTTTACGCTCATTTTCTTTTATCTTGTGTTAGCCTAATTCATCCCACATTACAAAGATGACAGTTAAGCCTACACCTTTGTTCCTTTCAGGAGGATCTGAGATCCCTCTTCTCATGTCTGAGCTACTGAGCTCAAGTCTGGCAGAATTCAAAGATTACAAGAAAGCAGATTAGTGCAGGAAAATACACCATATATTATAGCACTGACCTTCTTAAAAGCAACAATGTATTGCCTTGGAGGGCTGCCATTTGCATCACTCACAGGAAGTATTAATATATGAAAATATGCTATGAGCAACAAAACCATAACAAATTTCTTCCTGAGTCTGTTGATGAATTATAATTCACTGGGAGAGGAAGAAAGCTGTGGCAATAAACTGGCCTTCAATAGATGACGGAAAGGACCTAGATAAAACAGGCATAAAGTATCACAGCTCTGCTTAACCCAGTCTGATGATTCAGTTCACATTAGAGTGCTAAAGTGACACACAGAGAGAAGACAAAAATAGTTATTTCAGGTTCCCTGTTTCAGGTGTCACACTGGTAACCGTAACATTTCCCTGCAGAGAAAGGGCATAAAGGAGTCCAGCTCCTAACACTCGACCACGTGCCCGACCTTCACCACAACCGTTCCATGCTGGCAAAGCGTTACTGACAAGAAGGGAATTGCACTAGACCTGCAGAGTGCCACATTCTGGTCTCCTTCTGGTTGTGTCACACCCCACTTCTCCCTACGCCCACCTCTGTGAGTAGATAGCATTAGGTCACCACCACATCTACAGCATATATTAGAGACTTCAGCAACGTTCATGTGGGGAACAAGCGACAATAATCCTTTCAGGCACACTCCATCTCCAAATTTGGGACCTCTATATGACCCAGTGAGGGATGCAGGTAGCACAACATGGGAAAGTCACCTCCCTCAGACGAACACTATTTCAACACCCTCACAAAAAGGAAAAGGTTTTGGCAGCCAAGCCCACCATTTCTGTACTTCAGAGTCATCTAGCCAGAAGGAAGTCAGGACAAACACCCACATGAAGACATCTTTGCCAAAACACTTTGCCTTTAAGAGCAAATGCCATACATTTTAGCAGCATTTGAAAAATGAGCAGCATCTCTCAGCTGTCAACCAATGACTTCACCAGTATACTAGTGTAACTACGATTCATGCAGGACTGTAAGGCACCTTCTTTTCCCGACAAACTTCCCACTGTTCTGCCCAGTAGGCATCATTAGGTCATTATTTGTGATTTCTTTCATTAAGCCAGATGGACATACACCCTCCTGTCCTTATGCTGGTCACAAACAATTAAGTAAACCTTTGTTATTGATTGTCTGTAAAGTACCGGCAGTTTGTGTAAAGGAAGACATAATAATCATATCTGAAGAAGTAAAGAAAGCCAAAAAAAAAGCACATTATTACTATTAATGTGGAAGTACTGAGGAGCTTATTTTGTGTTTAGGTAAGATCACAGAAGCAGAAAGTCTGTTTGATATGCCATACCTTCTGTTTGTTTCTTAACTGTAAGGACTTTGGTTTTGATCAAGACAATTAATTATGAATATAGCTGAGCTTTCTAACATCAGAGATAAAGCTTAAGAAAACTACAAAAGCTTTTTTAGAGTATATTGTACTGTATAGGTAAGTATATATCTTCAGGGCATGAAAACAGTCATCTTTGTAATTGGATCCTGAAAACAAGGGGAAAAAAAAACCCTATAAAATTGTGATAGTTTTACGCATTCTTAGAGTTACTGTGCAATTTTGAAAACTTATTTATCAGATTCTGTGATTGCACAGAATCAGCATATGGCATGGTGTCATGGTTACAGGGGCTGGGACCAGTTTACCCTTATGTGGGTAGAACCAAAAACTGTATATTCTATACTCTCTATGTCAGTGCTCATGGGCTGTTAAGAAAATCATGAGTAGCAGCTGCCCAGGACAGACCTCACACCCCAGGCTACAGCAGATAAGGAAAGAGGGCAGGGAGATGTTAACACCTTCCCACCCAGCAGGAGTCCTCCTCCCTGTTAATGGGCCCATCCATGCCTCGCCCCATGACTCATACAGAACTCCCCCCAGGAGCTATTTCTGTTTAATGGGCCATCAAGGACCCACTGCATGACTCACAGACTGATATCAACCCATTGTGAGATGCTCCACCCAGGGGGAGGAGCCAAGTGCTCCCACCTGGATATAAACTGGGGTTCAGTACAGCACAGGGGGTCTTACCCACTGGATTTCCAGAGGACAAGAGCTACCAGATCTTTTCTACGAGACCACTGTTTCATCTGGACTGCTACCACCACCCTAACTATGGAGTATCAGGTTGTATTCTGACTCTGTCTGTGGTTTTCCTTTGTATTATTGCATTGATTTTATTTTTTCCTATTAAATTGTATTTCTGACTTGGAGTCTCTCACTGTTTTGTTTTCAAACCATTACACATGGTAGGCTGACAAAAATGAAAAAAGCAAGTTACAGCTTAGGGTTATTACAATGTGAGTTTTGTTACTCAATGACTTTTTCTTTTCAACCTCCCTGCCAGTCCCTCTCTATGCCAACAGAAAAGCATCTCCTAGCTCCTCAGCTTGGTCACATCCGTTACCACTCATCTGCCAAAAAGTATCTGCAGTGCAATGATCAAAGCTATATTAAAACATTTTGCTTCTCTCTTGTTCATTCAGTACTTCCAGACCACATCATGCTTAAACTCCCAGATGAATTATTTTGAACACTAGTTCATTTGCCATTATCCCGTTCAGGAAATACTGTCTTAGGTTTGGGATTTGCAGGCAGAGCTTGTATTACAATACTACTGCTTTTAGCGTAAAGCTCATAGGAACAGAAAATGTCTCACTGTAAGTTCAGTGCAATAGCCGCAAAGACTTTAATGAGCCTTCAACCAAGCTGAAATAAAATTCTAGCACTAATTCTCCTAGTAATAGAAATGTACATACTTAAACCAACTGTAAAAAAGTTATTTCAGTACTGTAGAATGCATGCTGAGCAGAGGTTTCTCAGACAAAAGAATGAAGAAACTCAGAAGAACAGTCATGTTCACTTTCACAATTTGTCCCAGTTTCACAGCCCGTGACTCTAGTTTCCAACAACGTGTTCATAGGTCAGTGTGTGGAAATGAACTCAGGTAAGGCCTTGGAAGTGTATTTTTAGTTAGACCATGCAGATAATTCACAGAATAAAAATGGTGTATCTGTGAAAGCAGAAATAGTCAGCAGACTAGTTTCATTTTGGGAATTTTAGCCGAAGAAGCTCTATCTGAACACTCTAAGGAAGCACTCAAATCTACTAGTGTATCAGATGTGTCTAATTCAATCCCAAGCATATTAAAATTCCTTTTAATGAAGTTATGTGTGAATTGTCATTCAAATATGTCTCTGGCTGTATCATGTTCATATTCTGCTTTAAAGCAGTATAGTTTTATTTACTCTGTCCAAAAGAGAATCTTGATTTTGAATCTTAACATGGGCCAGATAATGGTGATTTAGTGTTTCATGTAGACATCTTAATCAGCAAGTCATTGAACCCAATCAGTGTAAGACAGAGTACTTTTAAAAGTACCCCATTTACAAATAAGCAATAACCATCTTTTTGTCACATTTTATCAATTACGATTTCTAAAAGAGGAGGGTGTTATCACATTTGTGGCAGTACATTAAGAAGCACAGCTTTTCACAATGACTGTTAAAATGGCACATGCTGGGGAAAACAGTGCTTATTAGGATTAATTTAAGACAATGGGTACTCACTAGGCATTAACTGTATACAAGCACTTTCATCATGAATGCATTCTAGTTTATCTCATCCTTTAGGAAGAAATAATTATATATTGAGAATTCCTTTTTTTTCCTGATGTAGCTGACAGAATTCAAATCCCAGACCCAAGGAAGCAGAGCCATGGCTCGAGGCATGCAGCAGGACAGCACGTCCTGTGCTGCAGCAGGACAGTGCAGCAGGCAGTTCAGGCCAGCAAAGGGCTATGAAGAACAGTGACAACCCGTCCTTTCAGGAGTTTCAAGTAGTAGGCTGTGGAAAATTAATTACGTCCAACTGTCAAAGCTTGTGTTGATCAAACAGCTCTCCAGCACACTGAGAGCAGAGAGACTGAAAATGCCATCTGAGAGGACAGACTGCCTTTGCTGTGTAGGACCCACCAACAGATCGCTGCTGTTCAGGGGGCTGATACCCAATGTTAGCAAGTGGGCAGGGCTGGAAGTGATGGTGAACATTCAGGACACGGAGCCACCGTTTCTAACCCCAGGCATATGTTAACCTTGGCCTTTTTACATTCTGCTGAAAAGGGTCACTGTGAAGTACAGCTTGGAGGGAACAGCTAGTGGAAGAGCTCTTGAATGCAGACATGCTTGGAATCTAGGTAGCTGCACAGGAGCTGCCCCTACAATCTGTGTTAGGTTTCCAGGTCTCTCAGACACAGCATTGGCACAGCAAATGAGGCACATCTATCCCAGAATATCATGTGAAGCCTTTCCAGTACTCATGTGACATCAGCACATTTGTACCACGTACAACCTGGAACCTACACACCCCTACTTCTATGTAAGAAGCCTCAAGGATCACCACCCTGGGGACCTTCTTGCAGCCGACAGCCCATTGAGCCCTCCCCTGGGCCAGCCAGCACCCCTGTGGTCTCTCAGTCTGTTCTGCAACGACCCCCTCAGGTCCTCCCTTTAGAAAGAGAGTCTGTAGTGCTCTCCTTTTGCAGACAACATGGAGAAGGGGTCACTCTCCCCTCTGGGAAGGAATGTGGCCGATCCTGCTCTGCATTAACAGAAGCAGGAAAGGCTTGCCTTGTAGCTGTGGCCTCCCACAGGAGGAAGACTGCAAGAAAGCCAAAGTGTTTGGAGATGGCAGCCCAGGGCCAGGTGGAGGTGGCAGTGCTGGGGAGGTGGGAAGGGCACACCACTGTAAAGCAGAGTTCTGCAGGGTCAGAAGGTACTGAACAGGTCTGGGCAGGTATGACACACAGGGAGGTGCAGAGCTGCAGTGTGGGGACCAAGCCATATTGCTCTGTTGGACAGGTACGAGAGCGCTCCAGGGAAAGGCACTGAGGAGTGGAGATGGTCCAGACTATGTGGGGAGGGGGTGGGGTGGTGGGAAGGGGAGAGGAAACAGAAGGTTTCTGATAATTTCTGCAGCATCCTAGCTGGAGCACTCTCCAGGCAGCCCCAGAGGGCACATGATGCTTGGGCAATAGAGCCTTAATGGTAGCACAGGAGCACTTCCACTGGACAGAAGGACAAAGCTAGCAGGCCTCCCTACATTCCACAATTCTTTTGTTCCTAGTGGGTTGAGGATATTTTACTTGCAGGGAGGCTGACTGAACAAATCTCATTTCCCAGTAGAGGCAGGCAAATTAAATGGCTTGGGGAGTTCCCCACTGCTTATCTGAAATGCCATGTGAATGATTACCTGTGCACCTAAAAGGAAAAATAACCTAATATAAAATGTAGTATGTATCAATGTCAAGTGCAGTGCATCCTAACCAGGGGATCCCTTCTCCCAAAGGTTATACGATTTTCAAAAATATGCCTTTGAGGCAGTGAACAAAAAAATCTCAGGTCCTGTATTTAATTTAGAAATTACAATTTTCTGTTTTATTTTGTACTGGGCTGATTTTGAAAAGAGCCTATGGAAATCGGAACTATCATGATAGCGCTTGTAGAAGAATCCAAAATTTCTCTTATTTTTTGCTTGTGCTTCAGTGGACCTTTAAGTGTAAGAGGGCTGGCTTGGTCCAGATTTGATCATTCTCTTCCAGAGCCTAGGAGACTCGGAGAGGGAAAGCCTGTGCTTTACATTCTGATTTATAGGAGTATTATTTTGACTTTTTTCTTTACTACTATTTAAAAGCACTCACTAGAAGTTCCTGCAGCTGTTTGGTCACATAATAACAGACAGACTCTAATTTCTCATGCATGGCACTCAGCATGGTGTATCAGAAAAAAGGCCCCAAACCTGCTCCTGCATTCTAATAAGTGTGTGTGTCACTTTGTAGGAGATCAGAATCCTGTCCAAATTCTGCAAAGTCTAATAGAACAACAGTTGCCAAATGACAAAACCTATCAGAAGAAACAGACTAAAAAGGCACATCTTTGTTTCTGATCTTCACAGCTTTAGTACCAGCAAGAGAAATGTCAAGGTTTCCAAAATAAAGCCAGTTAACCACTGTAACTGCTATTAAATATAAACAAGAACATAAAAATAGAGATGTTGTAAGCCAGGATATGAACATTTGAAAGAATAGCTATGTATACACTTACAGTTTTGTTAACATCATCTGCTCCCGGGGCTGTGCAGCTCCACTGGCTGCAGCTGTGCTGGGAACAGACATGGAACTCTGGAGCCCATGGCATCTATAGGGAAACCCAAAAGTAAAATGGCTGTGTGGTGATGCTGCAGTGTGGTGCATGGAGAAAAGGGACTGCTCAGAGGTGCAGCTTCTTCCCCTTTGCTGTCATGTTGGACACACATAACACGAGGATGCAGCAGAAGTCCCTTCACTGTCCTTCTCCTCATCTTAGTAAAGGCAAGCAAGCTCATACATGACAGCGGTTAGTTGTTTTAAAGGCTCTGCCACTGTGGTAATAAGACAACATGAACTGGCATCCAAACCAGCTAAAATCACTTGGATGATAATATAAAAGTGAGAACTTGATGGGCATTAGCATGTTTAAAATATCACCAATTTTCTTGCATAGACACAGCTGTTAAATAAGTGCACTGCCCAGCACTGATCATCCATATGACATGGTAAATGAAGATGGCATATTCCTAAGAATTATGATCCTGTCTTTACACAAAAACTTCATCCATTTAATTTAATCAGTAAAGAAATGGATGCAGCACAGGCAACGTGTAGACAAAATGCAGGGGGTGAAATGACATTGTATGCATCTATTCAAGACTTACAATTTCAGCAGCCTTGTTTTCTGCAGGTATAATGCTGGCATTTTTCATCTGAGCACAACATATCATGATCAAGATTCTGGATATGAGGAAGAAAAGGAACAAGACTGATCCACAACCCACTGGAGTCCATGCTGGTCTTTTGGGAACTGCTAAAAGAAGCCAAACAACATTGTTCATCTGCAGAATCGTGCTGAAATGCTATCCAAGATGTGGCCATTATTGGACGATTCCTGGTGCTTCAGTTATACAAAAGAAATCTACTAAAATAATTAATCGATGTCATTAAAATACTATGGTGTTGAGCACGTATTGCACTTGAACATAATGAATGTTAACAATTATTCCAGGTTTTACGAGAATACCTCTATGATAAATATTTCTACAAATTCTAAAAGTCAGATATACGAAGAAGACTATACTATAAACTGCCACAATACTGAAAACTTGTCAAAACAAAATGAGCTATAAAAACAATAATATTCAGGCAACGTCATTCTCATTAAACACCTAATGATGGCACAGGCATATTAGTGGGGAAATGCTCAAGAGGCTCAGGAGGAATTAGGAGGAAAAAAAAAAAGAAACAAAAAAACCCCCCTGCCCCTAAAATCTCTTGCCAAGCTGCTTGTACATTCTGCCGCAGGCAGCTTCTTGAAAAAGATGGATATGTGAATGGAGACAAGTCAGCGACTATTAGATACTGATGATGGTGAGGGCAAGCAGAAGAACTGATGCTAGAGATTACGGGCTGAATTTTGCTCTCAGTTATGTCTCACCTGTCTCAACATTTCATAGTATGTAAATGAATCTGTTACATAAGGCATTTCTGCTGTCTGCAGTGTTCAGCAGCCATATTCTCCTTTCTGGTATGGATTGTCTTGGGAAACTTGCCAAGCTGTAACAGAGCAGTGCATAAAAGGAAATCATGTTCATAAGCTGGGGGTGGGGAGAGCTGCAGGTGAACAGCTTCAGTGCAGCAACATATATACAGTCTCCTGTCTCAAAAAGTCTCTGTTTAAATGAAATGGGAGCTGTAATATTTCTTTTAAAAAGCACATAGGGCTGCTAGAGACCCCAGACCATCCCATTGGTTTGCTCCAGGGAGGGTGTAGCACTGTGCAGCACAATCACTCAACACTGCACTGGCTGCTGCTTTAGCA
>NW_008609747.1:13037-27983 GCF_000691845.1 Merops nubicus
GGAAGAACAAATATTTCCTCTTAAGGTGCTAAAAAAGCTCCATCCAGTTTTGGAGCTCATTCCTACCAGATGCTGCATACCTCCTGGAGACTTGGAAAGGAACAGGACCTTTTAATTAAAGACAGAGAGAAACGAGGGTGGACCCAGCCTCTTGTAGGAGTGAAGCTATTACCTGCCTGCCAGGACCTGCCTGAAAGCTCTGGCATTTCCTACAGAATTCAGTGAATGCACTCACTGTTGTTAATATTAATTATTTTATTTATTAATAGACAAGCTCTCATGTAGCTGCTGGCTTTTCATCTCGAGGCCTCAAAATGCTTTACAAAGGAGATCATTATCAACAAAGGAATACAGAAATCTACATTTGGGCTTTGGCGCATAAAGAGCATCTTGGTTCACCTGTAAAGTAGATTTGCCAGTTGAACCTTAGTCTGAGCACTTGCCCTGGCAACATCTCCAAACTTTAAACAACCTGGGGTGGGAGGATAGATTTTCAGCTGAAGTTCAGTAACACACACATCTACAGGGGATCAGGCAATCCTGCACAATGCTGTGCCTGGCTGGAAGAAGTGGAGGTCAAGAAGACTCTCAGCTTGAAGTCTATGACACTGAACAACCTCCAGGCATCTCCAGATCAGACAAGGATTCATTACAACAAGGTACTGCTCTGGATTACAGCACTGAGCAATTTTAATTGCTCCATCCTTGAAGACAGTATTTACCGTTCTTTCACCATCTTCAGTTGTTCAAGACAGGTGAAGAAATGTGCTTGAGCTGATAAATTTTTGGCAATTTTGCACTGCACACAAAGTAGGATTTTTCATCTTAATGACCTGCAGCTGAAACAGATGTTTTGCTTTAGTGTTTTAAAGCACTTCACAAGACTTAACACTAATTTATTCTTTCACAGTGAGGGGGGGAAAAAAAAGATGTTTGATATCGTTACTCACATAACAGAACAATGTGAAAAATGGAAACAGATGTTTCTCATTTAAACATGAATAAGAAGGAAGTGAACGAAAAAAAGATGATGTAGTAGTAGTGATTAAGAGAATTATGATGGCTTGGTTAAGACAATCTCTTATGGTTCTCCAGTCAGTCCTGAAAGATCTTCCTAACAACTTGCTCCCTGATTCAGCATGCACATGGAAGTGCTTAACTACAGCTCTAGAGGTTGTCTCATATGCTTCATTTACAAAATTTTTAAAAGCTGCATAGCCAAATTAATGCTTTACAGTTAGGAGCTTAGGGATTGATGACATTGTTCCTGTAGACAGTAAAGCACTGACTGTTTTCACAAACTACAGGCATCTAAATTTGAATATCAGAAAAGAGATAAAGTCAGACTGAAAATACATTGTATCCTGAAACATGCAGGAGTGCTTTGACTCTACTGCAGCACAGACAGGGCATTGTGAGACCCAGCAGCAGCAACCAGGGATCCATTATGTGCTTCCCACTGAGCCCCAGCTTCTCCCGAGGGACGTGGCACCTGGCAAGAGGGACCTACTCCATTTTGGCAGTTGCTTCTCACCTCTCCCTGTCTTGGCAGAAGGTCCAACTCCTCCACAGAGCTTTTCCCAGTAAAAATCTTTAACAAACCTTCAGTGACATGGGCTTCACTGTGGGAAATGCAACCCTGTACCAATCCACCACTGAGAAGAAAATTATTTGCTAGGGGGTGAACTGAACCTGGGGAAGGGTTGTATGTAGCATGCCACAACATTTCTGTGTCTGGCAGGATTTGGCTGCAGACCAAAAGAACCCATTTGTCATTGCTGATACTACTTTTGTCTTAGGCCGGTCTTGGAAGGTGAAGGACCCAAGCAGTCCAGTGCAGATTGCCTGGCTTAAATAAGACTGTCTCACTCCCTCCTTCCCTCCCTCCCTCAGTAGTAAAGCCTAGGCCAGGAGATGTGTCCCTGCCCCAGAGCCATCCCCCCCAGCATCCCCAGGCCTCCAAGATGCCCTAGGGCTCGCCTCCATGGAAGGCAGAATAGCCCTACTTGGCCAACGTTCAGCCAGGACAAGAGATGTGCAGAGATTTTCCCCACCACAGAAGAATCCTCCTGGCAAGTCCACCTCACCGAGCACCCCCTCAGACAGTTCTCACTCTTTGTTACTCCTAAGAACATTATACTCTCTCCAGCCACACTGAATTATTTTTGGTCCATCTGTACGAGCATGTTCTGCCCTTTCCAGGGCAACTTAGCCTCAACTGGCAGAAGTGTAGCTACTCCTGATGTTCCCAACAAGGAGTGAAAGGCAAAATAAATATTCAGATTTCCCACAGATTAGAGCACTGCTAAAAAATAAAGCCAACAACAAACCAAAACCCTTTGTTTCCAGACTGTACTAATCTATTAGTAACCACTGGGCAGAAGTATAGAGCAGTAGAGAATTTCTTTTACAGAGGAATTTTAGAAGGAAAAATTGAATACTAAACTTCAAATCCTCTTGTTTGAGTTTTAAGGACAATACTTACAACACTTCAGTTCTATGAAATTATCACTTTCCACTCAGCATTTTTAATATGAAAATGTTTCTGAAATTGTCACTGAGAGACACTTGGCCCCTGTATGTAGTCCACAGACTGTGCATGCAGAATTAATAATCTCGTTAACATTACTATATGCAAATGCTCCCAGGATGCAAAGAGAGATTTTATTTCAGATTAATATTTTATGGGAATTTTGTGTGTACATGATAAATGAATAAATAGAGGGACACAAGGGGACATGCAGAACATGTGCATCATGTGTGAGAACTACATTAATTCTTAAATGTTTGCAATGGCCACAAGATGGTGAAGGAACAGAAAGATTTATTATTGTAATTACATAGGAGGAGAGAATGAGAGAAGAAAAATGAGAGATCAAGGGAACCATTTCACTTTACAGTTTCTCCAGCTGCAGAGCTAGCTTGAGAGGTTCTCCAAGCCCTCCTGACCCCATCCTTCCCACCCTATGCCTCTTCCCCTGCCTGCAGATTACCGTCCCTTTAATTCTGCCAATACAACCATTTGTATGTTCAAGCTTTAAACCAGCTCTTAATTACAACATGGTATCACACCCTTAGTCTGCTTGGTCTCTCATCATTTTCAGCTGCTATATGACACGGGGCAATAACATATAAAATCTCGGCACTAATGAAGTGCTGTGGATGTGAAAAAAGAGGCACACCAGGTAGACTGAGAACAGGTCTCAGAATCTGGGTGTTAAAAAGGAGTGTTATTTGGAGAGAACCATCACCGTTTCCCCACTGTTTCAGCTTCTGGTCACCCCCTTCCCCACCTCTCCAATGGTCCTTATTCCATTGAAGCTTTATTGCTACTCTGGAACGACATGAAGCTCACTCACGCTGTAACTATAAGAAATGTAATATTGTATTTGTCCAAAAACCTACATGAGTAAAAGAAGATCCCTGAGGAGATATTATTAACTGCCTGCTACTTATCATTGATGGTTATTCTCTGAGACAACTCTCCTGTTTAATCTTTATGCTCTCGACAATAACCCTTCTCTCTTTTTGATCAAGTGTTTAATTTTCTTGAAAGATTTTCTCTGACTTTAGTTATTATTGAAGGGGATTTTAATTTTACCCCAACTCTTTAATGGCTAAATCTTGCATATCCACTATTTCAAATAGGGGTATTTCAGTTACTCTAAGTAAATAGTTCAAGGATTTGGTCTTGATAGGTAGGTGGAAAATTTCAAATCAAAACAAAATTGAAATTGCAGCTTCTTTTCCACTTCAGAATAGAGTTTTTAGTCTCCCTGAGTGACCTGTCAGTGTATTGGAATAAGAAATGGATACTGCTAGACTGCTACAGAGCATACTCCCATGTCAGCAGAGTTGCAGCAGCATGAGTGGCAGCCCTGTATGGGAAAACAGTTAGCTGGTTATTTCATCTGCAGCTGATCAAAGATAAACAAGATAAAAAAGACAAACAAAGCAAAGTGGTGACGTAGAATACATTCTTACTTTCCTAGTCTCCACAGGCAATATTATTGCCAAATTTCCTCTAATTATTAGTAGTGGAACTTTGAAGCATAATGGGGGAGAAAAATAAAGAAAAAAACAGTGGACATTCAGCAGAGAGCAAAGCCCAGAAACCCTTGAGACCTGCTTCCTTTCCCTTCTCACAAGCATCCTCACTTCTCTGTTGCCACTGCATCTCCAAAGCCCAGCGGAAGTCCAGATCATGGGTAAATATCTAACAATATAAAGTTACATTCAGGGCAGCCCATCGATCAGGGAACGATTGAACCACAGGCCTGAGAGGTCTTTTTCAGAGGCCTGTTTCTTTTGTCATGCTGGGCACTCCCATTTCCAGTGATCCTGGTGTCCACGATAATTACAACAATTTACAACAGTCACCTGCTCCTGGATGCAATAAATTATTAGACTGGGCCCATGATTTTGCAACTCTAGTCTGTATTCCCAATATTGGCTTATTGACTGCTTGTTTGATGTGAACAAGTGTGAGTGGAAGCACAGAACCCCGCTCTGCTCCCTCCCCTGCTGCCACTCCCCTTTTCCGAGTCCCACGTTCACAATGGGAGCTCAGCACATCTTTCTTACAGCCTGAAGCAAGCCGGGTCCTTCACTTATCTTCCTCACCCCTTTTCTACAATAATCCATCCTCACAGCTACTCTCCCTTCCAGCATGGACTTGCTTACAGGATGCAGTCGGGGAGGTTCCAGGAGCTGCACAGGACACAGGGAGAAAGCAGGAGCTCCTCCATGGTGGGGTGAGGAAGAGACTTGAGTGAAAGCCAGCAGGGCCAAATGCCTTGTTAGCAGACACTAGAATATGCAGATCTAAATCTATACACCTGAGCCTTAATTTTCTCCACCTGTAAAAACAATGTTGAAATACTCTCCTGTTTCTCAAGAAAGCTACTAGGGTTAATAAATTCATTAATGCTTACATAACACCATGTTGTCAGAAAAATCTTCTCCCTCAATCAACATGTTTTCAAATATTTCAGCTGATGACAGGCATGAATTTTACAAACAGGTACCACACAGACTCTAAACAGTGGCTAATAACCTCAAGACGATCCCCTTAAGATTAATCTAATTTTGCAAAATCTGTCAGACTGACTGCTTATTTCCCTGTTGCATTTCTGTTGAGGCAGTTGGACTGAGCAGCCCCATTTGCTTTCTCAGCAGCAGATGCAAGGGTACACAACAGTACAGGTGGAAAGAACACAGCAAGGGAGAGATGTAATCACCAAAGAAATGGTGCAACAGACTTAAAAAGAGCAGGATTCTCACAGCAGGTCAGCTGAAACGGCAGCTGTGCATTTCTGGGCTAGTACCAAGTGTCCACTATCACCTTACAAAAGCCTCGTGGCTGTAGATTTTATCCCCATTGACTGAAATACAGAAATATTTTCTAACAGTACCATTGCTTTTCAGAAAGTACCAACTCAGGCCTAGCATAGGACAAACTTTCTCGAATACTTCATTTTTCTAATCTCCAAGGCTCAAACAAGAGATGTGTGGAGAATCTTTGTGTGCTGCCCTTCACACTTGCATTCAAATCTTTCCTGCTTAATGAGCCATGGGCTGTTGCTCTGAAACAGAGGACATTAACAGTTCAGAAAAAATAAACCCCTGCAGATTAATCACCTGGCTTCTTCATGGGTCCAATTTCAATCAGCAGAGAGTGTGAAAGCAGAGTATCTCTGTATACAGTGCCTGCCTGACAAGCATATTAGCTGATCGCTACGCCTAGCTTTGACAAGCATATAGCACATGAGCCTGACTCCGTTGTTTATTTCAAATGAATACCAGAGGTCCCCAAATGTCACCATATTCACAGAAACTAACAACTGTGCAGCTATTATATGATTCTCTTAGCATTCTTCCCATTCTCTGTGCCAGTGAAATAATACCTATTTCATGCTTCTTGATTTTTCAAGCGAATGTTTTATTGCTTTCTGAACAACACTTAACTGATAGATATCAATTCTAAGTCCACCATGCTGTAATCCTTACAAAGACAAGGATCTCAATTCATTGTGAGAACTACACTTTGCTAGAAACTGGCCACTGACTAGTGGTATTCCTGCTCCTTAGTAAACCACTAGGAACTGCATTGTTACCTAGCCCGACAACTCCATTTTAGTACAGGATGGATAGCATGAAAAGGAAACAGGCTTAAGTATTGGCCAAAAGGATGGGAAACTCAGCAGAAGCCCTTTGCCAAACTTTGGACTTAGCACAGGCAGGATGTAGTGCTTAATTATCTGGAAATCCAGAGAAAAGAAACAGCCAAACAAACGGTTGTGCTGTCAACATGATTTCCCCCATCCCAGAGAAAAGTAAGCTCAGAGAAGACAAATGGATCTGGCATGAAACAGTTAAACAGATCCAAACTGCTCCAATTTATGTAATGACAATACCCTCCCATCACCATAACCTACCTCTTCACCCCTGCCTGCCCCAGCTCTCCATGGTTTGAGAGACTTTTTGAACAAAGCGATTCTAGCCTAACATGAAGGAAATACCAGCTCTACCTTTTCATCATTTCTTATTCAGCTCCATTCTCTTGTTGGGTCAAATCTCAGCCATATAGAACTCCTGATTTAGCCTACTAGCAGTGGGGAGCATTGAACCCCCATCCTCAATTCTTTCCTTCACGTATCTACTAGCTTGTTTCCCATGTTTCCATTTTTACAGCCCTTGGAGGCTATAGGAGTAAGCTGCTTTCATCGCCTTTGCCATATCCTTCCTACAGGTCATGGAGGTCAGTGGCATGCCTGGAATAAACGGGGATTGCTATTTTGACCATCAGTCATGCTTCAGCTGGAAGGCAGAGTCCTGTTAGCAGGGAGACTGAAGTGCTGCAGAGCAAAGCAGAGGACAGTGGCATCTTTGATGGCAACTGTGTGCTTCAACTCCTGCTTGTTAACAGGTATCCATGGGCACTGCTGTTCCCTTGGCTCTGTTCCCTTTTGATCACGTTGTGTTGCTATAGGAGCATTTCAGTAAACAGGGCCCAGAGCAGGGTGTATGTGCCTCTGTGACCATGCCCCACAGGCTAAAGCCTCCACAGATTAACAGTCAAAAAACAAACAAACAAACCCAAAAAAACAAACCTGTGGCATTTTCCTGAGCTGAAGATTTGGCCCTAGATTCTTAATGTTCCCCTGCCACCAAGCAGGGCCTCATCAAGCAAGATGCTGAGCAGTGTGTAAGACCAGTGTGAACAGAGCATGCACAGCACTACAGACTGCCCAGAAATGGTCCCCTACAAAGAACCACCTAGATGCTAGAAAGTGAGCCACGTTTAGAGACCCCATAAGTACACTGGCACTTCAAACCGGATGTCTTTGTAGACGTTCAGCCTCTGCTGGGGTCACAAGCCCTGGATTTGGGTACATTAATTCATCACTTCTTCAAAGAGGCAAAAACACTGCTGAGAGGGATGCAAACATGTTTGCTTTATGATGACGCATAAAGATTCTGCCTGGAGTCTCCCAAACAAGCCTTCCCTCTCCTTCAGTGGCATGTGAACAGTGCACACGACATGCATTAAATGGGATTCAAGTCACTTTTTTCATTGCTACTAGAGCAGGTACTGCTGGAGATAAAAGCAACTGTCTCGGAAAAAAAGGTATGACATCTGGTACATAGCATCAAAAATAAATCTTTAACTTCCTCTCATACCTGCCAAACCTGCTCCAAAGAAATAAACCTGGGAAATATTACAAATACACACTTCTCTCTGATTTCAAAGGAAGAACTGACCTATTTTTTCTTTGCCCATTTTAAAGATTTTCTATGACTAGATCAGTTTGCTAAAACAACAGGCTACATTTGGAATAACCACAATCATGAGAGAAAATTGCATGCATATGAAAAAGGCAAGTGGCCCTGGTGTTTGCATTGGAGGTAATTCACGTTAATACTGCTATTTATGGTGCAGCAGCACCTTAGGGACCCAGTCATCCTCAGCACACCTACTTGGTAAGCACTACACAAACATGAAATCTGATAGTCTGTCCCCTGCAGTGCACTCATACTTGTGATCTGTGGACACTGGTTGTGTAATCCCATATAATTTGGGAGTGGCCCTTTGTTAAATTATTTTATCTGGTCGTATCTACATGATAAGTATTTTCTGTATCCTTTCAGTAGCTGACCTGACTCACAAGAAGACAAGAGATCTGTGTATTGTTGAAGATGACCTACTTAAATCAGGAGCAATTAAAGACCCAGTTCCTATTTGGAACCACACACACAAAAATCAAATTAAAGAAGCCAGGAAATGTTTCTTAGTGCTACGATTCTGATCATATGGGAGGTTCCACGGGGGGGACCAGAAAAGGAAGTGCTTGTGATTCATAATTAGCAATGTAAATAGGACACATTTGGAGGCTGTCACCATCCTGATCGCTAATCTGCTTTTATTAGTCCTCATTCTTTATTCTTATTGTCTTTGGTTTTCTGCGCTTGTCGTTAAAGTTAGTTATGTTATAGGCACCTGTTTAGCATACTCTATATGAAAATGCAACTGGAGCTGAAAAACCAATAAAACAAATATATGCAGCTTCCACGTCACGTATATATTTGACTGCAGCATGTCAAATAGAAATGAATTTTGTCACTTCAAAAGTCTGCTTGTTTGCACCGTGCATTACATTTTTTACCAGCAGATGGCAGTTTACCATTATTTTAAATAGGTTCTTTTGTTAATACCAGATGTTTTAAAGTTCTAAGTCGTTAGTAAAAAGCTTCGAGCTCATTTCAAAGTTAATTTTAAATTCAATTTCCTTCTGCACCATCCCCTCTAGAAAACGTAGCCAGGACTGGGCTCTTTGTTTCAGTTTACAGCCCTGCTGTTGGCCCATGCTGAATGTATCTGTACGGATAACCCGACAGCAAGTTCACACAGCAGCACCCCGTGTCCCCAGCCTCCAACGCTCGCCGCTGCTCCCAGCCCCCCCAGGCACACCTTGCACTCTCCAACGCCAGCCTGGGCTTGGGGAGTTGCACGCAACATTGTTAACACCAGCAGCAGGGACAAGAGGAGGATGGGACTTTGTACAAAGGGGCCAGCGGTTTGTTTCGCTCTCCACTGACCCGGTGGTGACATTGCTCAGTCTGTGTGCACCCATCTTCCCTTCCTGCCCCAACTCCCTCCTTGGTGTCAACACCGGAGTCCAGGCCAGCCCAATACGGCAACGCCACAGCTCCCAGTTGGATTCGTTGCCCTGTCCAACCCAACCACCCTCCACAGCACACAAATGCTCCTTTTGGCAGCACTAGCTGCAGAGATTTTTGCTGGATTAAAGCAACCACGTGACCCCCAGCTTCTCGCAGGAGCAACACCAAACCAGCAACAAAGAGCAGCACTCCTCTCACCTTACACTAGAGGCGAGGCAGCTCGGCCCTTCCCAGCGGGACGGTACTCCAGGCACACACCCTTTCCTGCCAGTTCTCCAGCCACCGACCTCAACCGTGGCTTTAAAGAGACTGCACAAAGAGCAAGATGGAGGAAAAGGCTTCCCTCACCTGCCCACCCCACAGGCTGGGGACAGACTGGTTTTGTGGCCGAGCTGGGATTTTGTTCATTGGGTTTGCTTACATGGTAAACTGCCCTTTCCCTAGGGCTGCACAGGTCCTTTTCAAGTACTGCAACTTTTGAACTTGTGTCCCTTGTATTCTCACACTGCAGTGTCAGGCAAGAGATCCAGAGATCATTTTCTTTCTGTTAAAGAACTAAACAGACCTAGAAGTTCCAAAACAAAGAGCAGTGATACACACCAGTCTGTAACCTATCTTGGGAATGCAGCATTTTCTTTTACATGCAGTCCCACATAGCCTCTTTTTAATGATCTGCAGATAGACTGAGAAATTCACCAGTGGTATTAAATTGGAAACTGAAAACCACAAAGAGAGCAGATGCATCATGCAAAGGGAGGTGAAAAACATGGGAAGGAGAAAGGAAATGTCATAACATTTGGGAAAAACAGGAGAGGGTTGTAGTGTGGGGAACAATAGGACACATGTACCTATAGTATCAGGCACGGACTGATCAGAGGAGATCAAAAATGTGCCAAGGGGAACAGTGACTAAGAGGTCTTTGCTGAAGGTTCTGAAGGGCTGCTGGGTTCCCATCATGGTGAAGTGCTCATGGAGAGAGCTGCATTTATAAAATAACACAGGTACAGTTCAAACAGCCTTTTGTTGGAACAAATAGCAAGTTAATGTATTTATGAATCACATAATGACTTTTTAGCCTTTGATAGTTCCCAATCATATAGCTAGAAAATATGTGCTGATCAACCACTCCTCCTCATGTGGGCAACTGCATAAGCAAAGCAAATGTCCAAGTGAACCTGACACCATCCTATCAACTTTTGTTTCTGAGAAGTACTTTAAATAACAAAGTAGGTTTAACACCAGTTATAACTGTTTGATTATTGCATTCCTAAGAAAATAGATTTTAAAACTGTATTTTCCAGATGAAGATTAAATAGCCACTTCTAGTCTTCCTACCTTCTTTAATAAAGTAAGATTCAACCTAGTCTCAAATATTAAACATTAATATCGAGGAGATTTGCTGTCAGGTAAGCGTTGAGGAGCAATCATTTAGCATTCCCATTACTCTCCCATCCAAACATCACTCATCTTAAGAAGCAAACTGGATTTCTTACACCCACATGCTATCTTCGTCTTGCAGATACTCAGTGATATCTACCACCGTCGGACCCCAGGTTTTCTGCTCTGCTTCACAGAGCAAAAGCAGGTTTGTGCCTCAGGGCAGAGAGAGGGCAGCTTTTTGCACCTGTGGTGCACAGGTACCCCCCTGACCAGACCTGGCAGCCTGCCCCCTCTCCAGGGAGGTTGCTGTGAACAGGGGAGAACACTGCTGGTTCAACACATGGCCAATGTGCAAACAGCATCTAGCCACATTTGATGCTATAGTATATAGTTGGCACTGGAAAGCAATGCACAGTCCCTCAGAGGGCAAGGCAAGAAGACAATCTTGCCTTGCAGTCGTCAAATCACGCACACACATCAGCAAGCACTGGAAGTCCATTTAGCTAGGCCTGCATTTCTTACATACATGTTATCACCTTCATGTTGCAGGCACAGGACTTGCTTATGACTAGAGCATACATCCCCAGAAACAGGCGGAGGGAAGAAGAGACAAGACACATTGTTTGGCAGGGTGCAGAGCTGGGCTCTCTCAATCTCCCCTTGCAGAGCCAAGGACATGTTAGCTCCTGGCCCTGCTGCTGGAGAAAACAGAGGGAAAATCCCACATCCTGATGAGAACTCTGAGCAGAACTACACCCTACGGATTTTTTCTGAGATACGAAATTGCCTAAATCCAGTCTAATTGCCACACAATATAGGCTAGGGAATCTCTTAATTCCTCCAGAATCTGTCCAAAAGGCTGAGCACTCTTAGCCACTTTGTAATCTTGTGCACTGAGTCATGTTAAATCAGTAATTAAATCAGACTCAGCCTAGTTTGCCACCCTGTGAATGCTCACTGCACTGGGAGGAAGGAAGAGCTGCAATCCGAGCCTAAAAGCCAGGGTGTGCGTTTCCTCCTTCTGCTTTCCCCCGGCTTTAGGCCAAAAGCAGAGCAGCAACCAGGTGACAGGAATCCGCTGCCAGCACCTTTTATTTTTCTATGTTTCCTATCAGAGCACAGAGAAGCCACAATGCTGAAGAACTACATTACCTCACTTTGCACCAGATTTCCCACCTCCCTCTGTGACTCAGCATGACAAGATCATTGCAATATGGAAAGCAGAGAACGAAGGCTCAAAATCTGCAATTCTGCCTCAAATATGCAGCAAATGTCTAATTAGAAATCAATATTTATGAGCTATGTTCCTCTATTATCATTTGTTCTGTCCCAAAGTATCACTACAGCGCCACTTAGAAGACAAGAAGGGTTGAGGTGAAGTCTTTTAACAGAGAAACACAGCAGAGTACCATGTGGGGAGCAGCAGCAGGCTGGAGGCTGACAGCGCGTGGCTCTGTGGAGACGCCGGCCCGCAGGAGAGGGACGGGAGAGCCCATGGGCAGGAGACCTTCAAGCCATTAAATACCTGGTGGCCGAGGGCTGGCGCAGCTGAACCACGAAGGGTTTGTCTTCATGTGCTGAGCAGGATTGGGCTCCTTCCCGGTGGAGGCGGACGCGGGTGGGTCACGTGGAGCCGTGTCCCTGGAGTCCAGCTTCCTGCAGCGAGCTGCGCAGAGGGCAGTGGCTCAGGCAGCGGCTCAGGCAGCGCGGGAGCTCGGCAGGGAGCAAAACCCGCCCGCCTCGCCGCCTGGCTGCGAGGGTGACCCCGAGCGACACCTCTGCCGTCGCTTGGCGGTTGCTGGGTAGAGCTAAGTCCTAGAAAGGAGCGTCTCGAACCTGGCATCACAAAGTGGAGCTCCCAAATAACTGGATGCTTTAAAAAATTGTACTACGATGAGTGTAATGAAGTTGGGAATTCAACAAGGCCAGAAAGTCAGGATTTGACAAGGCCTGAGCGCCCACTGAATGGAGAATACCCATAAAGGAAGCAAACAGCTGAAACAAAAAAAAAAAAAAAAAAAAAAAAAAAGAGCCACATACCCTTTCACCTCCCAGCACACTATGTAAACACATGATGGTAAAACTTTGTCAGAACTGTTGGTTTTGTGGCAAGTTTTCTCCAAGAACTTGTGGGTTTAGTCCAGCATCTGAGATCTCTGGACAAGCTGCACACACATACATACTCTGGTGTCGGACAAATGCAAGGCTGATTCTTCATCCAGGACCCATCTACTGCAGCAAGTATGATTAATTAAGAATGTACCCTCTAGGTCGGTGGGTCCTATAAATGACAAGTGTTGCAAGGGACACTAACAGAAGAAACTGCAGGATATTCAGAGTTTCATGTACAGCTTGTATACTGAAAGTTACGTATCCTTACCCAAGAGTAAATTTCGCTCAATGAAACCCGAAGTTGAAGTAAATGCAAATAGCCTACACTAAAAATGTGAAAAATAAACAAAATATCATTTAATTTAATTTGAGCACCGAAGCAAGTCATTCGCAAGTCTGTTTAATGTTTAGGAAGAAAAAGCCTTAGTTCAGTCTCTACAAATGGTTTTAGTTACTTCTGTGACTTCCCATCTCTTGAGGATAATCTACTCCTAATAAGGACAATTGCTTAGATTTATTACCCCACTGAGGTCTTGTTAAAGACCTAACAAAAATCCTATTTAAATGAAAAAGACAATAGAATCTTTTAAGTCAGTATAGAGTTAATTAAAACCTGAAACAGAATCCATGTCTTTATGCATAAGAAAAGCAAAAACAGATTTCAAAGCTGTTAAACTACATGTAATTGGCATAAACTATCCATTGAGCCAAAGTAAAAATGTAAGTAGGCTATCATATGGAAATTGGAATCTATTAATAAATAAGAAACCTGATACATGTTCATAGTGCTGTATTTTTGCATGCATTTTTTAATTTGCCTCATTTGCTAGGCATATCTCAGAGCAAACATGAGACACACTAGCTCTTAAGTTGAACAAATCCAAAAGGGACAAAAAAATACTGATTGAAATCAATGCATTAACATGCACCAGCATTTAAAAACGTTTCGGAACGTTCCCAAAGAGAGCGTGTAAACTGCACCAGTCTCAGTGCAAAACTGCTGTAATCTGTGTTTCCATGTAGTCATTATTCACACATGGGAGTATACAGTTTCTACAGTCATTTTTCATGCATGAATAGTTTAAAACCCAAAATCACTGTCATAAATACACAAGGGGGACCTCCCTTTTGGAAGTTAACATTTAGGAACTCTGAAAAGCAATGTGTAGATACCAGTCCACATGCTGATACAGCTTTCCTGTAGGGAAGGGTCTGGGGGCAGCCTTCCCCACCAGCCCCCTCGGCCCCCAGCTTCAGGGCCAGACCCAGCAAGGTCAAGATAGGACAGAGCAGAGCAGTCTTACCACTTCCCCCCACGAGCATGTGAGTGGGGCTGTGCACGTAGGGAAGAGAGGTCAGCCTGACAGCTGCTTTGGGGGCATGCGGTTTCCTCTTCAGGAAATAATAAATTCCGAGACAAGAAAAAAATATTCTCATAACTTATTTCTGCGTTAAAGAAAAGGCATTCTTTGTTCTTTTTCACGTGATAAAGGATGACTGGCTGGCTGGGGCAGGCAGACACACAGCCGGGCTCTGCAGAGAGGAAAGGCTCACGAAGATGGCTCTGTGCAGCAGCAGCGGGTGTAGTGCAGCAGCTGGGAAAGGAGGTGACAAAATGGTGGCAGTCCCCTCCTGGCTGGCTCTGTTTGCACCCGATCAGCAAGAATGACACAGCACAACAGTCACCAGAGAAGTCCAGCTCTGAGGTGAGTCACAGACTCCCTTGTCTAGGAAAAAAAGATCTTGAAAGGACAGCATGTTAACCTTCCCTCTGCAGCGTGTCAGTGGCTTGTTTAACGAGTTAATCAATTTTGTTAAAAACCATTTAAAGCCCACAGAAAGTGGCCATCTTGTTACTCGGGCTCTTCCCCACTTACAGCTCTTGACTGCCTAGTGTCCAGTCATTGCCTTGGCTTGTGAACTGCGGTTCTGTACCAGTGCTCAGTATTTAGGCACACCTCTTTTAGGTCAAGAAAAACTTGCCCAAGGCCGGCTGAGTCCTCAGGCAGCGGGTCCCTCAGGGGCCAGGGGAGGCAGCGGGGGCGGCCCCGTATGCCTGCCAGCAGGTCCCGGTGACAGCCCTTCCACCGGGCGCAACGCTGGCTCCTACTGTGGTGACCTGGGAGGTCTATGCATAAATAGGGCGAAAAGCACCGTGGCCGGGTTAAAACATCAGCTCTGCGATACCTCAAACTCACCTTGCACCCGGTGCCACTAACACCAAGCACCAAGGCGGAGGGACGGGTAACGCGCCCGCGCCACCGGCTAACG
>NW_008609748.1:0-3907 GCF_000691845.1 Merops nubicus
CCACATGACGCCTCCCGCCCCTTACCCACCCCCAACGCGTACCCGGCCAGCTCTGCTCTGTTGGGGTTTATTTGTCTGAGGGGTGTTAGGTGGGGTTTTTTTTGGCCATCGCGACCCAGAAAAGCTGAAGTCCCTCGGGACCGTGGGTTGTGAGGATGGGCAGTTTTACCCTCACCCACGTCCCCACCCAAAGCCCCCCACACACACCCCCCCTCGGCAAGGAGGGGGAGTCGTGCTCGGGAGAAATAAACTGCAGATACGTCCCCTGTCACACCCCCCACTTTAACGGGGTACGGTACAGCCCCGGGCGGATGCGCTATGGGACGGCGAGAAGCGAGTCGCGGGGTGAGGGGAGAAGGATGGAGAAAAATTTTTACAGATCTTCTTGATACACTCTGGGGAAAAAAAAAAAAAAAAAACCCAAAAAAAAAAACCCCCAAAAAACCAAGGAACAAATAATCCCACAAACAGAGTAAAAAAGATCAACCCCCCACACCCCCCCAAACCAAATCCTCCTACATCAGGAGACAGAGACAGTTTAAAACTGCCCACAAAGTGGATGTGGAGCAAGGAGGTTTCTGTCATTCTCACGAAGCGGGACTATTCCTAATCTTGCTGGTCCCCTGAAAAAAAAGGACCTACCAACAAACAAAAAACCCTAAACCAACCCCAAACAAACCAAAACCCCCAGACACGACTCCTAAAACTGCTGGTTCCTAAGAAAAGAGTAGATAGAGCAGAAAGAGAGCGCCTAGGGGGTGCGAGAAGGGTTGTAGAGTCTTCCCTAAAACCATAAAGGACTCTCAAAAGCCTGAAATAATTGCCAAACCAGTCGGTGCGAGAGTTCGGCTGAAATAGTTGTTTAAAATGAGATTGCACTGGCAAGGCCGCCGTCGGAATATTTCGAGGAAGAAGAAACGGTCTCGGTTTTCGAAAGAAGAAATATGTCAACAACAACAACAACAAAATAGCCTTTGAAGCACTCCATCCCTTCTGCTCCACGGAGGGCTGCAGCTCGAAGCGCAGCTTCGCTGCTTATCACGTTAAATCTCCCTTCGGTTAACAGCTTTCCCTGTGTTCATTTGGGTAAATAAAGGAAGGATGGAAGGAGAGGCATTCAACAACTCCTCTGGGTGTCCAGGCGTCTACAAGCAGCAGAGAGGTGGATCCACGTAGTCTCAAATGTTCTTTTGATTGTCTTGTTTACCGAAGCGACTCGCTGTTAAACAAACACGAACGCAAATAATTTAGTGAAGGTATGGATTAAAAAAAAAAAAAAGGGGGGGGGGGGAAATAAAAACACCCCTCCCCGCTCATCGTCACGTTGTGGAGCGATCGCTGCTATGGGGGAAGGTGACAGTGAATTTTCAAAAGTCTTCCCTGTGCGTTACTGCCATCAGGTGCAAAGCGGGTCTGGGGGAGAAGAAAGAACAAAACAACACATCTTACTTCTGGTTTCCATCTGAGGTAATTCTCTTGCTAAACAGCACTGACGTCTCTTGGAGGCTATTTAGACATATGGGCAACAACTGGACTAACACTGCCAGGTAGCTTACGAGTTATTTGTCAGCATGAGCTGCAGCGAATGTCTTTTATAACACCCTTGTTTTGGGAAAAATAAATACATCAGTAGGGTACACTTCTGCTAATTTATACCAGGGAAGGGGAGTATGCACCTTAGCAAGCTCAGGCAGCCAGGACAGCCGCTCACCGAGGCTCCGCGGTCCCGCCACAGACCCGGTTCCCCCGTGGCCAGAGCCCGGGGGCTCGGACTCGACGAGTCCCTGTGTACGTTTTTAATGTGTAGATGCTACGGCAGATAAAGCGCAGGATGTGAAGGGACCAGCGTGCGAAGGGCGGTTAGCCAGCGTTGCAAGTTGTGCCAGCCGTGGAACAAGTCACCGCGTTACAGAACCACCCGCGTGGGGTCAGAGTGCCGGGAACAATTCCCAGCAGATTTCAGGAGCCAGCTCCCGAGTGACAGAGGATCCCCGAAAGAGGGAGGATTTGGCCGTTTCCGAGACGTTAGCTTTGTCTTCCTTCGTACAAAGACGTGGCTTCCGACAGCGGAGATGCGAGCTAGCACTGCCCTGCTCCAGTGACAGAGAAAGGCAGCCCACGGTGGTTACATTCGTGGTCTTCGTGCCAGCCAGGAGCCCGCTGTCACTCGCGGTGGCCTCAGCGAGGCCCTCGCCGCTCCCCGACGAGGCTCCTCTGTCACAGAGGGGGTACGTGGTGCTGTTTGGTAGATAAAGTGAGCGCACCGCTGTGGGATGACCCTGCCGCGGCTGCTCCTCGGTGTACCAGCCGTCGGAGCGGAGTTTTCAACAGCGAGCGCACAGACGGTGCGGAGGGGACACCTGCGAGCGGGGGGGCTGAGCCCCGGGGGGAGCCGGGGACCCCCCACCGCCTCGTGTGCCCCCCCTCAGCTCCTGAGGCAGGGAACGGAGCGGTTCGGCGGCGGTGGCACCTCACACCGGTGGAAGGGGCCGGGAGAGCTCCTACGGCTGCCTTGAGCACACGGACAGCTCTGCTCAGTTCAGGTGCATTTACGCTGGGGTGGGAATATTCCCGAAAACAGATAGTAGTGGAAAACTGAATAAACAGATACTGTAGCGCAGCGCGATTTAAAAAGACACGTAATAAAATGGGATGTCTGGAGGAAGGTTGGGTGGAACAGAGAGGTTTCCAAATATATGTGACAGAAAACTTGTGTAGCTAGGCATAGTATGGAGCGTACAAAGATAAGGGGGTCATTTCTTATGCAGAGAGAAAATCTTTTCAAGCATAAGATACATCTTATACACTGCAAGAGACCGGTAACTTCAGACACACGCACACGGGTACCCTGGTGAATTGGAGTGTGATGTGAATTTCCATCCGCGCCCTCACAGAGGCTTTATTGACATAAATATACACGGCGAATGCTCTTCGAGACCATTCAGAAGCAATTAATATGTTTTAACTGATCTAGATCTTAACCTCCAAGATTCAAGCCATGCTCTAGGTACTCTACTCCTGCTCTTTTGCTAATGTTATTAGGACGTTCAGGGGAGCAGGACGACGAGAGAGACGATTTTCCAAGAAAACGCAGGAAATAGTGAACAGACTCTGGGATATCAGCTCTCAGATAAAAGCGATTCCGAATGCATCGCTTAAAAATAATTACAGAAACATTGCAGAATTAGAGTACTCGACCACCGGCATGTTAGCTATTTTCGGTAACTCTTCTAAACAATTTTTGGTGATATATCTGTGAATTTCTTAAGCGATGCTTTGAGACACATACACACACACTTATCTTGACCACGCACTCCTTTCAATTTTATTGTTTTTGGCATAAATGTAACGAGATGATTTATATTCATTTTTCCAGTGGAGTTGAAGGTCAGTACCTTTTAGCCCTTATCTTATTGGATACACTCTTGCTAATGATAGGAAGTCGAGCTATTTTACTGTTGCATGGAGAAGCGAATGAAAACATAAACTAAAGAAACGTTTTAAAAAAAAATATCTACTGTATGGTCAGTAGAATTACCCCCAGGCACGTTTTTCTTGCCTTCTTTATTTCCAGAGGAGCCTGGTTGCACTGAACGTCCGAACCGAGCTGCAATGCCCCTGCGAGGGATGAGAGATTCAGGCAGGATACGGGACTGGAAACGAAATCTGAAGAAATAACAAACTTTAAAAAGTGTTTCCTGCCCTCCCTACGCCCTCGCGGACAGCTTGCTGAGCTGCTGTGTTGCTTTCTGCTGCGCGGTTGTTTGTTTTCCCCCTCCTGTCCCGGACGGTGCGAGCGGCTCGGGCGGGGTCAGCGCTGCGCTTCCGGTACCTCCCTCACCTGCGCCGGGCTGCCTAGGCCCGCGGCCGCGTAGAGCCCTCTCCCGACGCCGGTCCCCAGCGGTCC
>NW_008609749.1:0-860 GCF_000691845.1 Merops nubicus
TATGATTCTATGATTCTATGATTAAAAGATATTTGAGTTTCTTGTGTTCATATGTAAAACTTCCATTTACTTCCATTGTTATCAATGATAACAGTTACTTTTCTTCACTCTTTTTCTCAAAAAAAAACAAACAAAAATCTTCCTTTATGAGTGCCCACTTGTAATTCTTAATTTTGACCTACGAAAACAGACTCTATAACCTGAAAGTTATAAAGTAGGTGTGTTTATTGCACCCAGATGCACGGGGGATCTCTCCAACACAATACCCGAAAAGGCAAGTCCTCCCACATTTATACAGTGAAACAATACATATTCATGTGACCCCTATACATATTCATTACCTGACCCCACCTATTCTGGCTTCATATGTTAATTAGCTTATCAGTCCTTCGCCCTTGCGCAGATCTTCCCAGAAATTATGGGCAGGGGTCTTCCGGATGTGGGCAGTGGTCTTTGGGAGGAAGAATATAGGGTTCCAACAGTGTGAGAAAAATTTTTAGCCATGGATTGGGGACCCTGGAATTGCATCCACTCCAAACATGATTCCTCTGAGGGAATGATTTTGGATCCCAGACCTGATCCCACTGAGAAAAAGGTTTTGATTGAAAGGAGAACAGCCCTTCATCATACTTATCAGGCAACGATATTTAATGTTACAACATCAAATGACCCAGGGTGGCTACTGAAAAGAACCTGGGGAATCAGATACTGGAAGTCCAGAACAAATAGATGGACTTTGATCTTTATAAAGGAACAAGGAAATCATCCACTCATGGCCTGTGTTAAACCCACCATCATACAAAAAAGCTGATTCAATTGTCCTGGCTGAGGGCTGAACCAGTTTGGGTAGTGCAGTGACC
>NW_008609750.1:0-2110 GCF_000691845.1 Merops nubicus
GATACCTCGTGAGCGGTGAGCTGGGACACAGCTTTTATTTCTGCTCATTCCTTCCCTGGGCAACTGGACAAGGGCACCTCTGGCCACTCTCCTGGTGAGGGAACATCATACTGTGGCAGGTCAGATGTACACAACACAGTGTCTGGAAGAGAGAATCCTGCACTCAGGGGAAGGTGCAGGGTGAGAGGGGAAAGTGTCCAAACAGGAACATGGAACAGGTCCAGGACTGGCAATCATTCAAGGGATATATAAAACACATAAATTGACTGTAACCATTCACCATGGCTGCTGCTTATGTAGCTCTCAAACCCTCCTTAGGATTAAGATTTAGAAAGTGTCACTCACCTTTGATTGGACCAGAGATTAAGACACTGTGTAGGGCATGCTGGCAGACACAATGCCAACCCCTAAGGACACAGGGGGTATCTGCTGCCTAGGAAGGTCTGTTCTTCCCCCATTACTTCACATAAAATTTGCACCTCCTCTAATGAAAACGATCCTGTTTTCTGCATCTCCATCCTGTGTGGTGCTCACCTCTGTATTCAGTTCTCATTTGGGTACTTCTCTCAAGTCTGGGATACATTTACCTCTTCCCATCAAGTCTAGAGGAGAGAGGCAATAACCACAGAGAGGCAGTGACCAGGTGTTTTAGGAGAAAGGAAGAGCAGAAGGGTGGAGGTGTGCTCCACCCCTGGAGCTGGGACACTGAGGAGCTTGGCTCACCCTGGTGCCATTAGAAGGGAGTCACCACCTGCTACATTTTCCTCACACAGCTTCTCAAAAAGTCCTGTGACAACTAAAAGACCCTTCCACTCTTCATTTCAGGGTACCAAAGGCCACTGAAGTACAAGCACTGGGATGGTTCTTATAGGGCTCACCCCTGTGCCAGTAGAAGGGAGTCACCGTGTCCCACCTGCTGCATTTTCCTCACACAGCTTCTCAAAAAGTCCTGTGACAACTAAAAGACCCTTCCACTCTTCATTTCAGGGTACCAAAGGCAGCTGAAGTACAAGCACTGGGATGGTTCTTATAGCACCTTTGGGCCCCGTTATGGGCAAGTTGGGAATACCTGGTAAGACTTTGGTACCACCAGCTTTTCAGTCCTGCTTTCGTGCCCTCCTTTTCCTCAGTGTTCTCTTGTGCTGGGTCATTGTGGAGGTTGAAATGGAGGTGGAGATGAAATGATAACTATGACATCAATGGATTAGCATGTGGGATAAAGAAGGGAAAGATGCTAAGGGAGGTGCCTTTTAGGTTTGATATCTCTGCTAGCTTACCTCCCCTGACACCCTTCTTCAGCTCAAGCGAGGGTGAGATGCAGGATAACCCAGCTAGTTCTTGTTAGCAGAAGATGCTGCTGACTCCTCAGAGTGCCTTTGCCCACCCACCTGCAGCCCCCAGAGCTATGAAGGGCAGGCTCTGTTCAGCACTGGTCCCTCTCTCACTGACTCACTAGAGCCCAGACTGCAGCCAGCCCAGTCACCAAACCCTGCAGCAAACCTCCACGGCTCCCTCCAGAGCGGCGGCGCCCGTGTGGGCCCCACGCCCCGTGCTGGGCACAGGGTGCTCAGGGTGCCTGTCACTTCTGTCCCTGCCAGGCTCACAGCCTTTGTCCTGAAGTCCTTTGCCCAGGCCCGGCGTTACATCTTCATCGAGGAGAGGCACATCCAGGATGCTCTGCTCTGGCTCACCCAGAAGCAGAAGGAGAACGGCTGTTTCCGCAGCTCCGGGGCGCTCCTCAACAACGCCATGAAGGTGAGGTTCCTGCCTCATTCCCTCAGGCAGCTCGGCCATAGGTCATCCCAGGCTCAACAGAGCTATTTCAGCACGTGGGGGCTGGGGAGGAGGGGGAAGTTGTACTTGTGTGTCAGGAAGGAGCTCCGGAGGGAAGAGAGGCACTGCAGGGGGTCTGCAGTCAAATCCATTTATTGAAAAGTTTTACAGCCTTTTCTAGCAGCCCAGAGACAGCCCCTGAGCCCCACAGGTGAACGAGCCTGTCCACACACCTAAGCTGAGCTACAGACTGGGTAACAGTCACTGCCCATGTGCCCTGTCAGCCCTGGCCTGGCTCAGAGCTCTTGTGAGAAAGTTTGCCCGTGTTTACACACTT
>NW_008609750.1:2209-2510 GCF_000691845.1 Merops nubicus
GTCCACATTTCGCAAAATACTCACCCTGCTTCACAAGCCACGATTCCACACGTGTGAGCTGTCACAGAATCAGGAAGAAGCCAACAGCACCTTCTGAAGGACTTCCCATCAGAATGTAGATACGTGGCTCAGGGAGAAGCCAGTGGTGCTGTGAGGGATCAACACCTACCTGTGTGCTTCCCTGCAGGGTGGAGTGAGTGATGAGATCACACTGACAGCCTACATCACCATTGCACTGCTGGAGATCCCTCTGCCTGTAACCGTACGTGTCTACACCCCAAACCCAGCCCCACAGGTCTAA
>NW_008609750.1:2520-2833 GCF_000691845.1 Merops nubicus
CCCCAAACCCCAGCCCCACGGGTCTACCCTGTCCTGCCAGTGACCCCAGAGATTACCAGGTCCCTCCACCTTTCAAAGGAAGGAATCCTGTCTGAATATTCTTTCCATTGAAGCCTAGACCAGGAAAACACTTTTACTGCATTTTCCTCCCCTGTCCAATCCTACCTCCCATACATACATTTCCCTTAATATTTTCCAGATTTCTTTCCTGGACAGTCATGCTTTTGCTCCTTTAAAAGTGTACAACTTGGAGTAACAGTGAAGTAAATAATATTTAATTTAAATAATATTTAATTTAAATAATATACAAATA
>NW_008609751.1:0-1966 GCF_000691845.1 Merops nubicus
GTGATCACTGCAGCCAAGGCTACTGTTCAACACCACTGCATTAACAAGGCCCCTCTTGTTAGTGAGCACAAGATCTAGCAGCTCTCCTCTTCTAGTTGGCTTGTCCACCATTTGCATTAAGAAGTTGTCCTCAATGCACTGAAGGATGTTTCTTCAGCTGTTAGCTGCCTTCCCACTCCATCTGTTTATCTGCAGCTTTATGAGGGAACTGCCTTTTCCCACACAAGCCAACTTCAAACCCAGCAATTTCATTTTTTCCCCTCTCTAGCATTTTGCTTTTCTTTTCTCTTTTTATCTGTCTCTCTAATTACAAAGTAACAGAAATGTTAATTTATTGCTATCTTGGCATTCCCTCAAGCCACACTAGTGGGAATCTGACCACCTCCAACCACTTCCCAGCAGTGACTCTGGGAACCCGCCGTACCTCATGCCACCGGCATCGCCGCAGCCACCACATTGTTTCCCTGTTTTCCAGCTCCTGTTATGCTCAGAGGACAGTCTAACCGTGTGGCAATTACCCATAAGCAAGGCCCCTTTTCTGAATCATGCTCTGATTTATGTACTTCAGGTTAAATCCAGAACTGGATAAAAGTGAGAGTCACGTCTCACATGTGGGGGCCGCGGCGAAGAACGTTGTTTAGCTGCTGCCTCCTAGCACAAACATCCCGTGTTTTTACTTATTAGATCTCCCACTGGGGGCAATGTAAGAGGTTCCTGCTCTCCTTTCCCCTCATCCTTCTGGAGCTTTACTGCTCCAGGGTCAGTCATGGATGACGACACTTGAAAAAAAGCTCCAAAACCCCACAGGATCTTTTTCCACGCCCAGTTCAGAGCACAGCCACGTGCAGCTGATGGCCCCAGGTAGCAGCAAGAGGCTCTTGCAGGAACATCTACCTCTGTCCATGCTAACCTAACAGAGGATGATGACCAAGGCTGGAGACCTTGTTAACTACATCACTACTTTTCCTAATCAAACCATTCTGGGCCTTACTGAAAGTTACAAATTTCTTTTTCTCTGGGTTCCGCTGTGGAAAATAAACGTACACTTCTGGTTCTCCAAGTTTAAACTCTCCTCAAAGTCAATCACAAACCAGAACCTCACAGAGCTCTTGATGGAGGGCAGCAGTTTGATATGTATGGAACCCATTCCTAATCAGCTCAGCTTAAAAGGATCTGGGTAAGGGCTTTGCTGAGCCAGGACCAAAATACAAAGCTATGGTGTATTTTAAAAGGGGATGTTGAAAATGCTTCTGGTCTAAGCGCTTGTAGAGGAAGGTTTAAAGCTGATAGTTATATATTCTAGAATTTGGGAGAGGATTTTTTTCCTCCTTCTACAAAACATAAAAAGTAAAAGGCTGAAAAATCCTACTCATTTTTTAGCAGTAGCTGCTGGTGAGGGCTTTGAAAGAGTTAACAGAAGTAACTAAATAAAAAAATTCACTTGTTCAGCATATTGAGCAGCTCACTGGCCCAGGGAAGGCTGACAGCATTCGGGGAGCACTTCACCGAGCTGAATTTCACCACCAGACACCAACAGAAGAGTCATTCACAACCTTACAGAGCATGAGCTGTGGTTTTGCTGCAGAGGAGAAACCATAATCAAGGTATCGTCCGTTTCCTGCACTCCCAGTTCATGCATCTCAAATCTGGGACTTCTTGAATGTTATTTTTGTTACAAAACGAAGCAGCTCTCCTTTATTATAAAAGTGTGTTCTGCTCCAGGGGTGGCCCTCAGGGTGACCCCTCTAATAAGTCCTACCCTCTGCACCCTCAGGAAAGGAGCGTGAAGAGGATGGGCAGCAGGAGAAGATTGTCCAAGAGGCAGATGGCAAGATCCACCTTCCCAGGCAAAGCAAATGAGCACCCCTCCAATGATCCCTCTGGATGCCCCAGATGGTGGGAGCAGTACAGACAGGCTGATCAACACCCAGAGGGGGACCTGAAGCCTGAGCCAGTCCCCCCCTCC
>NW_008609751.1:1997-3837 GCF_000691845.1 Merops nubicus
CCATACCGCTGTTCCCCCAGCCAAGAGCCAGAGAAAATGGGAACTGCTTCTCCACCTAGAGCAACCGAGGCCTCTGAGGGGTTCCTCTAGGAGCTCCAAAACTCCAGGGAGTTCCAGCCTCCCAGGGAGCTGTTGTTTCTTGGTCTCCTTGAAGCTTTCCTTGAAGCTTTGCTCGCAGCACAGGATGGGGCCAGCTGCAGCCCGAAGGACAACCAAAGCTGAGAGCAGCAGCAGGGGAAAATTGGGGCATTTTGTATTGCCAAAGTCTTACTAAACGTCCTTGCTTGTGGCAGGGGGTTGGAACTAGATGATCTTTAAGGTCCCTTCCAACCCAAACCATCCCGTGATTCTACGCAAAGCAATTCCCCAACCTTGGCCTTACAAGGAACACGCACTGCTCAAGCTCTTAAAAATTAAGACTGGGGTGATTTATTAATCTTGTTAAGAACTCTGATACAAAGCACAGTAAAAGGCCACAGAGCAGTAAATAAAATGTGGCTTCTGGCCACTTTATAAATGCTGCTACAATACTACCAGTAAAAGACTCACTCTCACACCAGTTCAAACTGGCAAATAAAAGTTCCATTCACTTATCGGTTTAAAAAGTTTAATAAAGCTTTTAAAGTGTTTGCTGGTTTAAATGCTACCAAATTTCCAAAAACGGATTCATGAGGAAGTTAGAAGTGAGATGGAAAGAAGGTTCAGAAGGCAGAGGCTGTTCTCTGGCCACAGAAGGTCGCGAGAGGAGCAGGCTGTGTTACAGGCCTCGAGTCACTTAAATTTATACAGGTTATTAGCATTATCTGTAAATATACAATATAAACAATTGTACATACACGGCGTAGAGCTTTGTTCTCCAGAAGAGCAGACAGAACAGCTTTGTTCTCCAGAAGAGCTTTGTTCTCCACGAGAGCAGACAACTCTTTAGCTTAAGACACCTTCGCCTACCAAAACAAAAAGGCACATCTGAACAAGACGCATCCTAAGGACTAGGGATCCTTCCCAGCTTCCGAGTCCTCCTTGTCCATCCTTTCTCAACGTAAGGCCAACCGAAGATTTTGGTATTTAAATTTCAACCTAGATTTCTTTTTTTTTTTTTGCCTTCATCAGCAAATCAATGGCAATTAAGACACAGTGTTAAGAGACTTGAGAATGGTCGCTGTCGGTCACGTGCCCCCGAGCTCATGTGGAGTTGGAAGGCAGGTGGCCAGAGGTTTAAAACTCAGTAACACTGTGTTGTGTCATCATCCCATTGTTCATTTGCTTTGTACTTTGTATTTGTTTTTTTGGTTTTTTTTTTTTATTAAGAAAAAGGCCACTAGTGCTCAAATTTGAAAAAAGATCCACAGACGCACCTTTTTTTTTTGGCTCAGTGCAATTAAATGATGTCAGTTTTAGATTCATTTAGTGTCGTTTACAGTGCAAAAAGAGAGATTTTTGTGGGTACTGGCATAACTGTCGGCACTGAGGAGGTGAACGAGGCAACGCTGCTGATCCCCTGAGGGTAATGCTGTCCAACAGAGCGTGTGGAAGTCTGATTTTGTCCAATTTAAACTTTTTTTTTTTTTTGATCAGCAGCAGCTTAAGAGCATAATTTGTGAAAGTACTAAAAATACACTGCCTTTTATGAATAAATTAAAAAAAAAACAACAAAAAGAACTTTACAAATACTATTCCAGTGTCAATGACTACTATGGCTAAGGTCATTGAGGAGTTTCTGCATTTTCTAGCAAAGACAGTCTGTGCAAAGGAGGGTGGGAGAGCTCCCTTTTGTAAGTCTTTGGTGGCAGTTTGGGCAGCTGAGGGCTGGAGTTGTGGCGGGGCGGGACGGGGGGCGCGG
>NW_008609752.1:0-25923 GCF_000691845.1 Merops nubicus
TATATATATATATATAAAATTAAATTGCATTAAGAAACATAAGTATTTTCTATTAGGCACTTACTGCCCAGTGTAACATCCTTGTACTAGTGCTTGCTTGCTTTCTCTGTCCATATGTGACTGCATGCAATTATATCTGTGTACAGAGATGGCATCTCAGCTAAGTGTTTGCTGCTGGAAAAATAGTTGCCAGTGTTCTCACTTACTAACAGAAAATAATAATAAAAAAAAAACCAAAACAACCTCCTCTTCATTTTTTCCCTAGAGGTTAGAAAGTTACTGTGAGAATTGCTTTACTTTCCTCAATTTCATCTTTCCTACCTACAAACAACTTAGATTTGCTTTCCAATTAATTTTCCCTTGGCAAAGTTAGCAACACTGCAAGAGGTCTTAAAAGTGGTTTAAAGCAGCTTTATATCTTAACCATAGCTGTGCCTATAATGCTTGGCTCTGGTCCCTTCAGCCTTTTATTTTTTTCCTATAGGAGCAGGGCAGTTATCCCCCTCCCGGGGCTCTTTCTTCCTCCCTCTGGGGTAGGCTGTCTTCTCCACACACCACTGGTACCCAGGAAAGAATGGTTCTTCTGTTTGTCTGGCTGCCTGCATATTGCATCCATTGCTCCATTCAGCCTGTCTTTTCAGGTCTGCTAGCTGCTCTACAACTTGGCTTTTGTGCTCTCCTGCCAGGGGTTTTCTGAAGCCAGATGCTTTTTGAAAAGAGGGTATATTTGCATAAACAATACCATGTGAGGAGGTCTGCTGGAAACAAAATCAAAATTCAGCTGAGCAATTCTTCCTGAGCAACTCATTTCTTGCAACCAACACCTCCTATTGTTACCATCTGTGTACTAAATTATGGCTGAAAACGTGTACCTCTTTCTTTTCACTTATTCTTGTGTACAGATGACTCGTATCAGCTCAAGTATATTTTGTTTTCAAATTTAGGCTGAACAGAGACCCCTAAACAGAATTTGGTGTATGGAATGAGAAAAATATGGTTGCGTTAAATAAGGAACAGAAGGCCAGCCATGCATCAGCTAGCTTGCAACCCAGATTGGATTTGCACTGAATGCTCATCAAAATGCGTATCAGAAACAAGATCTACCCATCAGCTTGCTGAGATTTCAGGTCGGTGATGGCAAGGCAGCTTTATCAGAACAGAGCAGGGAGAGGAAGGCTTACCACTGTGGCTGAGAGCTGAAGGAATCATTCTGGAAATATATGTGCCTAAAACAAACCTCTAGTGGCTTAAAATATTGGAAATGCTGAGTGCATGTGCATGCATGTAGACACAGAGGTTAAACATATATATGAGAATAAATTCATGTATATTTCTGTGCAGAAGCAAACACACACACATGGTCTGTGTTACATCTTCTGTGTGCCTTTACAATATCCTACCCATGGGAATAAAAATAATTAGTCTAGTCCTGCAAAAAGGCAGGCAGGCAGGCAAACCAAAAGGAAAAAAAGGAAGAATAAGCTACTGCTCAAATATCCCATTTATTTACATTTTTTTCTTTAAATATCTAGCTGGTTAATGCATCTCTTGCTTTTCCAGTAAATTGTAATCTTAATTTTGCTTTCTTGCTCAGATGCTTTGGATATTCAAAATGTCTCCCCTACTGCATTGCTGTATACAATATCTTCTGGCTTTTAATGCCCATTGAACCATAACCCTCAGTCAGAAAAATGGTGTCTAGGGACACATTCAGCATACAGAGATACTACAAATGGGGGGGTTCTCCTTAAACCCCCCCTGCTTTGATCACTGCCCACTTTCCAAGCCCTAGAGCCAAGTGCGTTGGGAGAAGCCAGATTACTTGTGAGTGTTGACTCCATCCACAGGTTAAAACAACACAAAGGGATTTTTGTGGGCCTCTTTTGTTGGTCAGGTTTCTTCCCACACAAAACAAAGCTCAGGAAAACAGTTTGAACAGAAGATCTCATATCTTGTTTTTTCATCTACAGACAGGGGGTCTATCAGCTTACCAGACACCTCACAAGTGTCTGAACTAGACCCTTACCCTGAGTCAGGCTTCATTTCTGCCACAGGGTTCCAGTCAGGGTGCATAGCACCCTGGGGACATATCCAAATGGACAGGTAGCAGAAAACTGGAAGGAAATCCTTTCAAGCCTTCATATAACTAAGTCCTCTTAATATGTGGAGCTTTATTATTCTTACCTGGAATGTCAAGTGGCCTGTTTCATACAACACTGAAAAAAGTGAAGGTCCTGTGAAGGTACTGGGCTTAGCAACACTTTTTACCAATTTCAGTTTGGGGGAATCATCTTTTTAAGGTGATTTTTTTTATTACATGAAAAAAACTACTACACAAATAACATACACAAAACACATCCATTAGGATTTACTATGTATGATGGAGGTAGGAATGCCCACTATGTGAATTTATTATTCTACTTCATTTCCAATAATAAATTTTTTATTATCCTGAAATTAAAGGCATGGCCAGCCCCCCTTATTTAAACCACTCCCAATATTAGTTTACAACTTAAGTGACTGAATCAAGCAAAAGAGAAAATAACAATAACCAGAATTTAGTACTTGACCAATAAAATCCCAAATACCTGCTATAACAGTGCCATAAAATTCTAAGCTCAAGCACCAGAGAACGTGTGTCGTCCAGCAGCTCCTGGTTTTGCAGCCAAGGAGTGAGCCTCCCAAGCTCAGTCTTCATTGCATGTCCTTGTTTAGCCCTGCAAGGCCAAGCAAGGTCCTTTGTCTTTGCAAAAGGCAGATGTGACCCTATTGCTACCTCATCCAATTTGCTCTGTTCCTGGCTGGTATGCTCATGCATCTCCTTTTAGGGAGCTCTGAAACTTGTCTACTGACTTCACTGGTCCCTCCAGTGGGGGTGAAACACTTTTTTCATGAGGCTGTAATCTCGCAGAGTCCTCAACTAATGTCAGCAGGGAAACATCTATATCAGTACATTTGGCCTCAAATCAGCAAGGTCCAAAGTATATGTACTCCCTTCTTTTAAGACCAGTTAGCTTGATGGTGACTGAGTTTCTTCTTTAAAGCAACCCACAAAGGAGGACTATTTCTGAAACAAAGCTCAGGAATATGTCGGTTTGAAAGCAGAGCTTTCACTTGAGTGATTAGCAATTATGCATCCTGCAGTTAATAGGCTCACATATGTTGTCATATACATTAATCTGTATGTTAATCTCTCTGCTCTTCTGAGGATTTTCTCTATCCTCCTTACCCTGACATGGGGAAAAAAAAAAAAAAAGTAATTCACAGAAGAAATGGTAATGTTTGTGTAAGGGACACATTGTCTGATCAGCATTAGCTGTGATCATAGTGCAAGAAAAATTAGAGGGGAGAGAAGGGTTGGAAATAGAAGAGAAGGAAGAGTGAACTCCGTGTTGTTAGCAGAACACATTTTTCATGGAGTCTGCAAAACACTTTGGAGGGGAGTTTGCATGACTGGATTTTGTAATCCTCATAACTTGGAAATCAATAAGATAAATGGAGGAGAACTGAACAGCTAGTGGCCTCAGTCTTGATGATTCCAGGATAAATCCTTTTAATAAACATGAAACTGCAGCAGAGCAGAAACTCTAAGTCCTACTTTTGATTTAAAGATGTTTACTTCTGTATCAGCTACATTTCTCGGGTTTTATTCTCCTTCTCTCTTTTCAATTTTATCTGTGTGGCTACTCATACTGTTATTTATTTTTTTTGCATTTATTCTGCAGTGATGAAGCACACATGCATGTACATAACACATTAATATATGTAAACAGTGGGGACATATATATAGTTTTGTTTTGTAGTAGCTCTCAAAAAGACTTAATGGAAAATTATTGTCATTCTATAGTCATTTTATTCATGCTAGAAACATGCTCTTGTCTGTATGGGAGATTCACATTTGTGAAACACAGAGGACAGAAAAAATAAAGAAAATGTAATTTAGAGAAAACTGACTTACAGCTAGATTTTGCTGGTGATGGTGGTGACAAAGGATTTGTTTAAAAAAAATTAAACTGCACTGGTTTCACAGCATTAGGATTCCTTCACTAGTTAAACCATCAGAACTGGGATTTGACAAGGCTTCGTTTATGTAATAAATGTTTCATTAATTTACACATTTCTACAGTATAACAACAAGAGTTTGGAAGTTCAAGATTTAATATCCAGCCTTCCTTGATATACACGGGGGGGAAATACATTTAGATCTCTCATTTATTTTCCAATTAACTGTCCTTTATCCATGCATTAATATTACAAATGTCTCAAGAATAATTAAAACAGATAAGCAATTTATAAAAATCTTCACATTTCATGCTAATTACCATAATGTAATGTTACATTTCTATTAGCAGCTTTTGTTCCCTCCCCCCACCCTTTACTTCTAGCAACCCTGGGGCCTTAGCCAGTCAGCATGTTATAAATCTTTGTTAAAATACAACATGAAGCCACGAAGCTTGCAACAAAGCAAATTGGACAGTGACAGAGCTCTCCTTTCTTTACCTTCATTTCCCAGCAGCCAGTCTGTCATCAAATATGAAAATGATGGGGTTTTTTGCAACTTCTTGCTGTGAAGGCTAAGGGGCTCCCAGGACAGAGGTTTATCTGTATGGACTTTGAAAGATCACAGCCAGGCCATGAGAAAGGCAGAGGAAAGTACCTTGATCATAGGAACCTGTTAAAAACACAAACCAAGGGCCCAGGGAGGAACTGCAGAGTCAACATACCTTGTGCCACCATGCAATTATATTCATAAGCAGTTACATCCCATCTGAAAATGAGTTTGCTTGTCTGCTCCCACCATTCCGACACAAGATTATTATGGGTATTTAAAATTAGCCATTCTAGGGGGAATTCCTACTGAAGTTTAATGTTCACACCATCAAGTCAGAGAACAGAAGTAATGCCAAGTGGTATTACATGAGCTCTCCCACATCTGTTCCAGCCATCAGTAGAACCAAACATGCAGTCTAGATAAAAACCATGGTTATCATGACCAGTTTTGGAGTACGAAGTGAAACCAGGTCCAAACCCCTCATTTTAGGAACAGTTTACATTGATAAAGAGGTTTCCTGTGTTGAAATATGAGACTTCATATGAGCAAAGTGACGTATGTGTTCAAGTGTTTAAAGGAGTGGGATAAACTTGTCCCACAAATTATCTAGAATGAACAGCATGATCAACTCTACTGGTAGCAATACTGTATGTTAGGAAGTGTACATGCCAAGGCACATGTGTGCATCCCCTTCTACTCCAGTGCTGCATGGCAAAAGCCTGCACTCGGGGGTGCTGTTAGTTGTAACTCCCAGCAGCCTCTTCCACTCAGCGTTTGAGCAGTAATTTGTGTCATAATACAGGTAATGTACCTCCATATGTTTCAAAAATACACTCATCTAAGCTTTCAGGAATAATAATGTAGTTTAAGTTTCATTTTGCTTTTATTCCAGAAATAGACTTTGATACAAAGCAGAGAAAATGAGATATTAAATAAAAACCTTGTTCCAGTGCCAAGTCCTGAAGCCTTTCTTTAAGGAGAAGAGTACATATGTGCATCTCCTTAGCTGCTACACAGTCTATTGATTCAAAGCTACAAGACTTTTGTTACATTACTGAATTTATTTATTGCAATATTGATAGCATTCAAACTGCTTTAGCTAATGTACTAGATAAGATACCTTTTTAAAACCTTTTACTGAGATCCTATTGGGACTGGCATGTAATTGGAAACACTTAATGGAACATTTCAGGGCATATTGCCAGAGAATGAACAGGAGAATCACATTTCATTTTAAAATGCCATACAAAAATCACTTAAAATGAGCATAGCTGTGGTTTAGTATAGAAAGGGATGAGTATCATAATTTACATAGACTTTCTTTCCTTCTGAAATTATTTTCTCTGTTACATTTGACAACTCACCCACTGTCTTTTCAGAAATGCCTGACATTCCTTTTAATTAAGTAGTGAGAGGACACAATCAATACATTTTTTAAAGCTTGCTGAATGCACTGGGTGTATTTTGCAGCCTTGGGGCCAAATCTCCAGTTGGGTTACTCCCTCAGGAAGAAATGTCAGTGCTTAAAAGTTCTGCCTTGATCTCCTCTATGATATTACAAAACCAAATTGCAATACTTCTAGCTAGGGCTTGGTTTGCTCTCTCCTTACTTCCATTAGACCATAACAATGTTTAGGTCTTGGAGGGTTTAAAACTGTTAAGTTCTGAGGTTTCTGATGACAATACAGCAAAATCCAGCCAAGACACTTTTCAAGCTGGGGGTCCTATAATAAATTTCCTGGGTGTTTGCACAGCCTCAGACAGAGGGAGACATCCTTCTTCATTTGTTGTAAGTAAACTGAGGAACAGAGAATTGGGCTTTCCTGCAATCACATAACACACTGCCTAGAAACGTAGGAATAGCAGCCAACCTGTCTGTCTCCATCACCCCATAGGCTACAGAAGGAGATCCCTTGCAAGGTAATTGACACCTCTACACATCCATACTGCAAATTTTAGCACTGAAACTCTCCCTCAAACACTTTTGCACAAAGAAAACTTCTGCACAAGAAAAACTTTTGTGCGAGGAAAACAGTTTTTTACCAAGAATATTGTAGTCAGGAGAACCAATAAAAGGCATCTTGAGCTGACATAAAAAAATCTCTAAGTTAAATAAATGAAAGCCAGGAAACTCATTTCATGTGTAAATTTTTAAAACACAACTGTCTCTGTACACAGAGGCAAGCCTGCAACATTTTGCTGATTCAGGCTCAGCCAACCTCGTACTAGGAGCCTGTCTTTACATACCTGGACAATGACAAGGGAAATAAATGTTTAGTTGTATCTGCAACTTTAGGACCCTTGAGCACTCAAACTCTTTTACCCTAATTTTGTAGACTAATGTTATTTAATTGCTACTGGCAGTGTAGATGTAATTCATGACAAAAATATTGATGCCACAAAGATGTGTGTCACCCAGCTCCACTGTGTTCCAGCAGCTGACACAGATTCCACCTAGGACAAATGACTGTATTTATTTTAGCCTCTGTTTCTTTTGTGCTTCCCTTTGGAAGATACATTTCAGAGGTAAACAGCTCTTGATTGTTTCCATCCTGGCAATGGGCAAGAGAAACCGGTCCTCTTTATGACATGACATTAAAAATTAGGGCTAAATCCAAATAAAACACTCAATTTAAAAATTTCTCCAAACACAGTCTTTTGACATGCAGATTGGAATGAGTCCTGTTTGTAACTAACTTTCCCCAGAGGAATCTCTGAATGTCATTCACCTAACATCTTAAAGAGTATAGTTCATCCCTTGTCTATAATCCTGGTCCCGGACCTGGATTTACCTGAGCAAAGGGATGTGACCTCACACTATCACCAGATGTCAATGTGTATTTGCATACAGGTTTGAGAACCTTGTTAGTAAGTAGGTCCTTCATAGATGTGCAGCAATGACAAAATATAGCAAAGATTCTGAGATCCTTTCCCCTTACCACTATCTACAAGAGTCTGTGCTGCTGTTGGTTAATACACCCTGCAGGCAGATTTTTCTCACTGGGTGCTCAGAAATGATGAGGTTCACTGAGGCTGTTCTTTCTTCTGTTTTTTTTTGAGTCCATTGGAATGATGACACTAAATCTGGAAACTGAATGTGGTGGGGAAGCCACAATCACCAAAACTGACATGGCTTATCAGCTTGATTCCTGTCTTGCAAAGGTCGGCCCCAAGCATTTCCTGATGCTGAGGGATCTCATTTTACACAGATAAGCTGAATGTGGAAAGATCCTGTGGTGAGCAAAAATTTCATAACAGAATGGAGATCAGAAATCAACCCACTCAGATCTCAGCCTATGGAAAGTAAATTGAAAGTGTGAGCTGTCTGAATTCATGGCTTTGCCAATGGAGTTGTGGAGGATTTACCACCTGTTTGAGCAGCACTGGGCAATTTCTTCAAAATCAAAGCATGATCTTCCTAGCTAATAAAAGCAAATCAGTGTCAGTCATATCATCACTAATATTTAATGTCTTTTTCAGAATACATCCAAACTTCTCAAGTAAACCCATTGTTTAGATAATATCCTACCGTGCCTCTTGCAAATCCCAACCATGTTCTCGCCAATAGTTCCTGCAATTGGTTTCTGAGGCAAAGCGATTGAGATTGAACAACACGAGCATATTCTCACAGCTGGGACATGTCAAAAGCAGGCTTTGAACAGGGGCATAGCACAGACATGCCTCAAGCAGCAGTGATAAATATCTTCCTTACGGCTATAGTTTAAAGCCCAAGTTTACAGTGCTTGACCTCATCTGTCTTTGACAAAGTCACAAGTACCAATGACCTATTTCTGTTTGTGGTGCCAAGCTGAAGTGGATGTTGCCTTGGAGGACACACTTCATATATCCTCTGGTATCCGAGGTGATGAATGCAGGCAGGAGGCAAAAAATAAGTAATCAGCGTAGTGAATGTGCCATGCAATTTCACACTCCCATCACAGGAAAGGGGTTTGTGAGGGTATACGTGCAGTGCTGCTTGCCAATAGACACAGATTGTTTAACAGTCACCTCCAGGCAGTAAAGCCGGTTGCCAGTTCAAGTGCCAGGTAATTTTATAGGATAATTATTAACCTTACTAAAGTTATTAGAGACTAGCTACTGGGAGACTTGTGAAGTGTGAATTATCACTATCCGTCTGACTGGGAAGGATGGTTAATCCTCTCAAACATTTTATGTTGAGATGAAGATTATCCTCCTTTTTAGATAGTAGAAAAATCTTCAAAAGGATCAAATTACATACAATTTTTACAGTTGTGAGAAAGCATTTACAAGATTTCTCTTCCATTTCTCCACCACACACCCACCACCCTTCATATGCACCCTTCTTTCCAACACTATGTTAGGAAAACAGTTCTGTCTCAGTCCTCTCTGATACTGGCATCTTCTTAGAACACCACAAGCAGAGTAGTAGTGATGTGAATTTCATTTTATCTTCCATGGAAAACGTTTCTAAAAATGGTAGTGGAGGTAACACCATGTGCTAAGGCAGGCAGTACAGCTCTTTCAAGGTACCCCCATCTCCCCTCCTCCTCCTTCCTAGCAAAATTAAAATGTGTTGTGCTGACAAAATAGACACTTTTTTTTTAAGCTTCTTATGAAGCCACTGGTGAACTACTACTGCAAGGCAGAGTGATTATCTTCCTCTCCCTCCCACAGCTTTCACCCAACACTGTCCTTAGCGTTGAGCTTCCAGTACCTGTCCCAAAGCCAAATGTAACCATGGAGCATTACAAGCTCACATCCTGTGACAAGACGTGTGAGCAGACAAGGTCTTCTGCATCTAACAGGACCAACATAAGATTGCCTGAAGAAAGCATCACATGTACATGGTACTGAAAAAAGATAGAGGTTAACCAGAGGGGAATAAATTAAGCAAAGCTGTAGTCCAATTTTTGGAGGGTCTCTTCAGTCTCCTTGAAAAGGAAAATGATAGAGTATCACCACAGCAAACCCTCTTTCATGTGGTATTCCTCACTGCTGGTGTCTCAGCCCCGAGCTAGTACACAACTGTGTGATTGCACACCCTTTCTCCCTGCGTGTCTGACATAGTCACCTGTGAGGAACGTGCAGAACTTGGCTATTTCTGCAACAACTGCAGAAAAGTGATCTTAGTACCCCCAAAGACACTAATGTTTTGTTCCAAGCCTGAGCTGGTGATGCTTCCACTCATTAAGGTCCTGCTACATACCTGCATCCACACATACTAATGTTAACAGCCCAGATGAAGAGATGGTTACCTGATGTGAGTTACTGCTGTTCCCAGTCCATGACTGGGGAGTGTCTGGCACTAGCAAAAGCAGTAAATTTCCAAAGTGTGTCCTTTGCTGAACTGTTACCAGCTCACAACTGCTTCCTCTCCTCCCTTCCACATGCCTTTTGAAATAGGATATATCTATTGGCATGCTTTGAAGGGATATTCCCTTGATTATCTTGCCCTTTCTTCTCCTATAGTCCAAGGTTTGTAACAGTCTTTATTACCCTCAAGAGAAAAAAAACATATTATGCTGTTGTTTGCCTTTTCAGGGAATTGTGATATGCTGGTGCACACAAACTTGCATTTGGGTCATTTGTTTTCTTTCTACAGACCTTATTTCTTGATGCAAGATCAGGAAATATCTTCTTCAAGGACCATACAAAGTCAAAAATTTGCTATTTCTGCTGCACCCAAAAAGGGTGAATTTGTGTGACAGTAAGGTAGCCAAAAAAAATGCAACTATCCAGATTCTCACCAGAATAACTCCTGTTTTACGCAGCCACAACTCTGATATGAGTGACCTCAGAACTGGGAGTCCAGCAACACACTTTTAGTCATTCCCCTAATATTATGGGGTTATTTTTGATCTTATTTTGGTTTGGACTTTTCTGAGTGTGGCACTAGATTAAATGTGGATTTTGTATTTCTTACGCTATCTGACTTTGCCTTTATTTTAAAGAGGTCCTGGTGATACAGTTTGTAAACTAAGAGGATGCTGGGAGAACATTGTTTAAGAGTGGGTTTAAAACTACTCTTTAATATTGATGGGCTTACTTAATTTGTTGAACTTCTTGAGCCTTCTACCAGTCAAATATGAAAATTAAAATAAATTTGTAAAATATTGACATTTATTTAGATAGAAAGGGAAATAAACTGTTGCAGTCTCTGTATATATAGCCTGGTGCTATATATACATCTACACATGCAGCTATAGGTTCTGCTTAATCACAGTCCAGAGGTCATTACACATCCAAAGCAATATTTTTCATTTCATAAAGTGTAAGGCTGAGATGTGGGAGTTCTTTTCCTTGGTTCCTTTCCTGGATTTTTTTTTTATTAACCCAGGGCATGGTTTGAGAAAATAATGTCTTCCTTTTGTTTTATTGTACCCATTTTGTCCGTCTGGGCTTTTCATACAGTGCTTAGTGCACTGTGGCTCTGAGCTCAGATAAAACCTTTAATTTCTAAGTAAATACCACCCAAAGGAAGAATTCGAGCCATCAAGTTTTGTCCCACAAAGACTTCCTGGCTGGCTGGTAACAGGTGTGAGACTTGCCCTGTCTTTAATCTTGGAGGACCCAGCCATGTTTGCATTGGTGAGAAAAAATCAAAACGTAGCTGTGTTGTACTGGCTGGGGGAAGGGGTAGGGAAGGTCAGTCTAGACAGGAAAAATGTGTGAGAACAATTGCTTCTCAAGTCTGTGCCTCTGAAGTTACTCTGCCACTGGGCTGATGCTCTCCTATTAAATAAGGAGACTCTTTTACCCCTAAAGGTGCCACCTGCAGCAAAACCATCTCTTTTCAGTTACAGAGCAAAGTATGTTGAAGGCATATGACATTAAATTAGTAATACCTGGTATCCGAGTTTTACCTTGCCATTGGAAGGGAAGGTCTCCAGGGAAATTTATTTTATTTAAATTATATATTGCATGCCATGATCAACTTTTAGAGGGATTTAAAATAAATTACAATAAATATTTCAGTGTGACATGCCAGCTATATCAATGTTGGCACAACGGCAGTGAGGGCCTCATCAATAAATAAATAAAACCACTCTGGGTCTTTTAGGTCATTTTACTCCTTGTAGAAGTCTGTTGCAACACACACACACACCCTGATAGCTAGTAGCATTTTTCTGATCCAGTAACTTTTTTGAGGCTCTATGCATCCACAATTATGTTCTGTTTGTTATCATGTCGATATTGTTCCTAATTTTAGAAATTAAACTTCTCCATAGCTTTGCCTCCTCCTAATGTATTTGAGCAGTCACATCAGCCCTTCTGCCTTTATTTTGCCAGGCTAAAATGCACCATTAATGCAGCCCACTCTCTAGAAGCCCTTCTCTACACCCATGCCACCCTTGATTACTCCTGCTTAAACATGAAGTTTTAGGAGAAGCTGCAGGGCATGGGATGAAGTTTTCCTCGTGGAACAACAGCCTGTCCTGCTGTTGGTACCACAGCACAGAAATTCTTCATACAGGAGGCTACTTTAGGGAATTAGCTGCCTGAGTATCATCTCACCTGACTTAAAAGTTCTTTTTTGATTATTCCATAATGAAGTATCTGGGGTTTTAGTGTTTTGTTTTTCTTTTTTTCTTTACAGTCCCAGCCCTTATTTTCTACAAACATATACACATTATTACATTTTTTACAATAATCAGGTCTAGGAGTTGTTATTGTTTTCCAGACTTTCCCATTTTACCATGTTGGAACCACTGCTTTCTAGCCACATTTGCTCACTATAAACTTAGAAAGGTGTAAACTTGTCAAGGTTATCTGATATTTTCTTGATTCCCAGATGTTTCCTATACTGTTTGAATGTGTTACAGAGCCCTGTAAACCTATCTACCTATCTTCCACAACAAGGAAAATGTTAAAAATCACCAGTTGATGGCACAGAAATGTCTCATTGATTGATGGTGAATCCAAAATACCGTGGATGAAACTACCCTCTTACCTAGGATCGGTGTGGTGAGTGGAGGTTTGAGATCATGAAAAAGTAAAATAAAGATTTTTTTCATGGTTCTTTTCCTTTATATGTAAAGAATTCTGATCCGGAGACCTGGACGGCAAAGTCCCAAATGCTGCAATCCATCAAACTCCTTGGGTCAAAAGGATCCTGCTTGAGTAAACAGGGAGTTTCAGAGTATTTAGGATCTAGGCCTATTAATCATTCCACTCTGTACACATCTTGGCTCAGGAAGGTCTTAAATTTTATTCTTACTGAGTCTTAACTGTGACTCTGAATCCTCTTGCATCCAATGTTCAGGAAGAGTTCTTTCACTGGAATAAAAACATTCCCATATATGTTTATTGCAAAACCATTTTTGGTTCTTTGGTTTCCTTGATTTCATTTCCTGAGATGTAAATCTGCTCTGGAGTCCCTGCCGTAGCTTTTTTTTTCTTTCTTTCTTTTTTCCTTTTTCTAGTCTTCATTAATTGCTCCAGTCCAGGCTCAGGTTCATCAATTTTCAGATTGAGTGAATTTTAAAAAAAGCACTATTAACTTCCTCCCATTGCATGTATCTAAATATGGTAGTGTCTTTTTCCTGTGAAAAGCGTTGCCAAGAAACTGTTAATCTAAACTTGTGTCATTATAGCTTTCATGGAAATCCATGATGTGGAGAGGTCTTTACCATCTGCTTCCATCAGGAGGGTTATCTCGGTGTCTAGACACTATAGTGATAGGCTTTTTAGGGTTGCTGATAGATAGACAGGGCTTTGGAGAGCTTGCATTTAATCCTCTTCAGATGTGGATGGATATTTTCCTGCAGTCTGGGGTGAAGTTCAGGGCTGCGTTTCAAACAAATTTGTCCTGGAGTGTAAATGGGACAACTTTGGTTAACAGTAAACTCTAACAGGTCTGAGGGATTAAATGTAGGATTAAATAACATGAGAATCGGCCTTCATTTTGATGTAGGATGTGTTTATCTTCTTTTGGTTTTTAACACAAATAAAAATTCTTCGAGAAGAGTAAAAAATTATTCAAACATTTTTAATGGTAATGGTTTCCTTCAAGAAAAACTGCTATATAAAACTTAAAGGAGCAAAATAGAAAGGGAATGTGTGCCTGTATGCACATGAAACTTTTATCTTTGACACTTTAAAATATAGAGATTGAAAAAAAAATTAAATTATTTTAGAATCTTGCTAGCTGCTTGCCATTTGTTTATTTTGGCACAATTCTGTTCTCAGAAAATGAGAATAAGGCAAACAAACATACTCCTGCCCCCTGCCGCATTCTGCTTCTTCTGTGAGTGCACAATGCAGCAATGTCTGGGTCTCAAACAGCAGAAAGCAGCATCTGTTCTGAAAACCTACCTCTGTGGAAACTTTTAAAACTGCCAGACATTCCTGCACTGTGAGGTGTGCCCTCCAGCACTGCTCCTGGTGTTTCCACAGTCTCCAGCACTAGGAACGCAGTCCCTGTTGCACAGTGGTCAGTGCCCCCACCATCAAGTGGTTTCAAAGATGCTGAAAGTGCTTTTACCTGACAGGAGGAGTTCACTATTGAGATGTTGGTTCATCATCTGTGATCTTCTCTGGCTGTTGTCAGCTCTTGACAGCTCCCCCCATCTCAGCCTCCTCACTTGGGAGCCTCCCTGGCTCCTAATCTTGCCCCACCTCCCCAGCCATCTTGCACATTGGGTTTGGTTACTTTGGGTAGTGCAGCTGGGATACACACAACTCCCCTTCAGAAGAACGAGATCATCAAGGGCAATTCCTCAGAGAACAAGTCTGGGATTGATCTTATTCTTATTTACCAGCGCACAAGTAGGAGTGTGAATGACGGAATGACAATTGGCCATTAGCAAGGACAGAAAACAGTCAATATGGAAGATGGAAGGAAGGAAGGAAGGAAAACCTTATTGCGTTTTCATACTGAAGAGTTAGAAATACAAGTATAAAATCATGCATTTTAAGAACTAACAATATCTGCTATGAGTTGGAATCAGTGGAAAAATTAGAGAGTACAGACTTGTGTCCAGATCAGTCTAGCACTATCGCATGGTTCTGAATAAAATATGTATGGCCTTTGGAGATACCAGGCAACTATTTCCATCAGAGGAAAGAAGGCATTTATGCCCTTATAAGAAGATGTTCATAGTGTCCCAATGTGAATGCTGCACACTGTATTCTGACAATCCACACTTACAAAGAATAAAACTGGGATTAGAGGGGATCTATGTAACCAGTCACAAGAATGGAAGGACCATGCAGGAAAGATTCCAAGACCTAGGCCTGTTAAGCCTGGGTAAATGAAAGCTTTAAGGAAATACAATTGCTGAAGAAAAATGCAAAGCTGCAGGAGAACTACTGGAGTTATCAAACAATCCTAGCAGCAGAATAAATGGGGAACAAAAGGGACCCATGGATACAGCCAAGCTGGGAAGCTGGAGGAGGCTTCTAATTGCCAGTGTCTAGAGATGCAGATCCCAGCATGTGGAATAAGCAGCATATTTTTCAGTGTCCTTGAGAGAGAACCAGACATGCTTCTGAAGGGCACAGCTTCCTGCAACAGAGAGGACTGAGCTGAGGAACCCCACACCTCCCTCACTCTGTGCCCATAACTGCCTCAAGCAGCTGGTGATCATCCAGGAGCACAGCAAAGCCAGGCAGCCTTCTTACAGTGTAGTACTATTTCAGGTTAAATTTAAACCACGATACCAAAGTGAACAGGCACCAAAACTTCAACACATTTGAACCTGGAACAGCCTTCTACAATTCTGACTTCCTCAGCCCCCTAATCCCCAGGGTATAGCTTTACTCTTGCTCTGCTCTCCCTCATTCAAGGATTTATCTCATCAAGCTTTCAAACCTCTTTGTCAGTCTGGTTTACCTGTGGGAGACAATTCTGCATAGTGCTGGTGAAAGAGTTCAAAATTCCACTCTGGAGGTGAGTCCTACATGTTGTCAGACATTTGTCAGTGTGTATTTCAGTGAGAGCACAGCAGGAAATCCTACATATAGGGCCAAAGGACTGTTTAATTTGCTGCCTCTTCAGTCACTTACCTGTTGAAAGAGATTATTACAATGCAATGCATATTTGACAGAATAGGCTGGATTAAGTTCACCAACACACCCAACACAAGCTGTTGACCAGTCGCTGGAAGAAGAGTGGATGCCCTGCTTTTTTAGCACCACAGAAAGATGATGCTAGAGGAAGAAACTCTGGGACAGGCTGAGCTATACATCTCCCTTCAGCTGGGATTTAGAAGCCAGACCAGTTGAAAGGACAGGGCTTTTTCCTTGTGTTTTGCAGTGAGACAGATGAGTGCATGCTTTCTGGTCTGAGATGTTGTATTGCTATCAGTGCCTGGTTTTCATAACTGTTGCTTGTTATTGTCATCTCACAGAGAATAGCAGGCAAGCTAGAAGGAAAAAAAAAATGTTATTTATCTGAGAAGTTCTTATAAATGTGAAAACAAGTGAAAAACAAAAAATTGAATAAATATAAGAACACCCTGCTATGGAAAAAATACCAAGTTGTAACTCAGAAAAAAAAAAACAAAAACAACCAACCAACCAAACAAACAAACTTGGTGGTCTGGAATATGATCAGAAATAAAGAAGGCAAATATGAATAGAGGTATCCATCATATCTGATCTGTGAAAGAAGAGTTATATTCCTGTTCCTGTGTGGTTTATAGCTCAGATTTCAAAGCTCCAACTCCATCTTGTGTAGGAATCATTTAAAAACATAACTGATCCTAAACAACAGGCATATCATTACTCCTCAGACTTCAGTAACTAATTAAATAGAAATAGATTGATCATAACAAGCCTTAAAAATCCTTTCCCACTGTCAATATTCAATAGTGTTTTAACATACTGGAGAGTTTGTGTGGCCCAAAACACTGGGGTGCTATGATTTACTGGCTAGGATTAATCAATGATTCTGGTAACACAGATGGCTGAAGTTTTAGTTGAGGGAATTTCTCCATATGATGAAATAAACTCTCAGCTGCCACATTGGGGTGAGAGGGTCCTTCTCATTGGGAAGAAGACAGCACACCTCCCTATAGGACATGTTTACAGGTGTGTGTCTGTCATATTTTTGACCACACACACACTTCTTCCTTTTTTCTCTAAGAGCTTTCAGACTATATTCTCCCAGAGAAAGCTTCCAGCTATCAGTTAGAAACCACCAACATAATCACAGTTCCCACTGAAATGGCAAGCACAGCCAACCAGTTAACTGGCAAAAGGCAGAAGATTGTTGGATCTGGCCACTGCTTGACAAGTCTTGCTAACTGTTAAATTCTGACCAGTCCAGTGTAGAAATGGTCGGATGAGAGAAGAGAGCATGTAGACTTCCTTCTCTGTCAGAGCAGCATAGGGTATAGAGATATACTCACATTCCTTTGCATACAGAAGGGGGAGAAAAAGAGCAAGGATGGAACCAAGAGCTATTGCAAATTCCACTTGTCATCTGTGCTGAAGTGTGGTCCAACCTTTTAGTGGTGGGTAGCAGGAAATTAATGTTGGTCATTTCTGAAGCAAAATGTGCTCCCATACTTTTCCCAAATGGCTCTGTCAATTCAGTTGCAGCATGTAGGGATCTTTGAGAGGTTCACATGGGTTAGACAACAGAAAGATCTTCATTCTACACAGAGACAATCATTGCCATGATCCCACAGGTCAGGATATACACTTTCCCAAACTGCTTGGACTTTTGCTCGCATGCCCACAGCTTAGCTTGCCTGCAGTCCTGAGATGGCTACTGACAAAGGTGGTGTCTGCACACACTCCTGAGCTTGATTTCACCCAGCAACAGCTCTGTTGTGAAGCTGGCTGCCACAGGTCACAGCTGTGGTGGGATATATTCCACTTGGGTAACATGGGCCACATTTTTGAGATGTCAGCAAGGTTAATGTTGTTTCCCAGAGACTGTAGTAGCTATAAAAGGCTTCCTGGCCTCTGAATGCATTGCTCTGTAAAATTAGCTTGCTTTTGCCTTCTTTCTTATGCTTTTTAATTATTTATTTTTAAAATGAACAGACTTTTGTGATACTCTATATCATTGCATGGATGTTATTATCCTAGCACATGTTTCATTACTTTGGGGTTATTTTTGGGTGGTGATTTGGACCCAACTCCAATTCTTCCAGGTAGGATAAGGACATACAGAGAAGTATTTCCTTTCCTGTTAAATACTTAGCAGTAGGGTTAAACAATAGAGCACATTTTGCTCAAAAGACATCATTCATTGACAGCAGAGGATATGCAGGACTAACAAAGGCAAAATCATCCGTCTTCTCTCTGACCTGAGCCTGTTACAGACCTTCACTGCTGGGGGATGTTTTCATACAAATGTGCTTATTTTACAGGTGGAATGTAGCATTTCTCCCTACTGCTGGAAATGGAGAAGCTCCTGCTGGCTTGGAACACAGACTCTTTCTCTTGGAGCAGAACTTTCTCTGATCTCTCATTGGATGTAGAATAGCTCACAGAGATGAGAGGTCTCACAAACAGCAACTTCTCGTTACCTCTGTTCACAAGACAGGGGTTCTCATGCAATGACAGTTAAATAAGTGAGAAGTCTCACTGAATCACACTGCAAAGTTTTCTCCTTGCTGGAGTGAGATTGTTTGCTGTAAAAAAAAAACTGTTTGAAAATGAACAAGTCTCAGCTGAAATGGGCAAGAGCTGACAGGTTTGGTCCTGCACATTACATTCTTTTGTAAAGCAGAGAGATGCTTTCTGTGAAGATTTTCCATGCTCCATTTAAAAAAATAATCTTTTGTCTTGCATATGCTGTAGATAGAGACTGCTTAACTGTAACGGTGGAAGGGATCTATAAAGAAAGCTACATTTATAAAGCAAGAGAGAAGAAAAAAAGGGCTTTGTACATTTAAAGGATTACATTTCAGACTGTGGAAGGATAAGAAAATAAGTTTCACTAAGCGTTACTAACAACAGAAAGCTACCATTGTAATCTCATGCGTGTACTAGGTACAACTTTTTAAGTAACAGGAGCAGGCTGAGGGGAAATGTATTTGGCAAACCTACCTCTACGTTCCACTTTGTCATCATCCACAACAACTTATGGCTTGCACACTGGAGAGGAAGAACTCACTGAGGAGGAGGAGGAGGAAGGGATGCAGTTACAGAAGTAATGAGCCTGCTTTACAGTGGGAAATTTTGGTTAGGCTTTCGGGAAAAATCCAACCTCAAGCCTCAAATTCTGCACTGCAGAAGCCAGTTTTCTACCACAAGAATGAAAACCAATCTTTCAAATTTCAAATCTAATAAGTCTAAGGCATTTTGCCTATGTGCTGTAGACGAAGCTTATTTTTATTGCTGGGGAAAAATAACAGCTAGTAATCAAAAAAAAAAAATTGCAACGAGAACACACAATTTTCTTCTTACAAAAAAATATGAACAACCATATAGATGTGGGGAACACACTAGCTGGTATGTTGTCTTCTGCCTCTGTTGCTAACTGGAGGCCAGACGCTGATGCCTTTACTCGCAATGAATCTACTTTTACTCTTTAAGCAACTCTATCACTGACTGAAACAAACTTGAAAAAGGAGTAAAGTACTACTTGAATATTCCTTAGGGGTGTCAGCACCTGGCCCTGGAAGCCACGTTAATTTTAACACACTTTTGAAAACAGAACAATGTTTAAGCGTTGCCACTTTTGATTGCTAAATTGCTATGGCAAACTTTGCCAAATAGCCCACTCATACACAAAAACTACAAATGTTTGCGTCCAGCACACAGTGGTTGCAAAATGAGCTTTATATGTTTGTCTGTACACACACACACACTTCAGCTCTTTGAAGTAGAACTAGACTGAGCAAAAGACAGTCCAGAAGCTTTTACCATTAAGCTGAAATAAAAGCTTGGTTAATGTGGTTCTGGTTAGTTCTCTTTACAAAACAACACATCCTAACTGGAAACGTGGCTCTGTGACTCCTTTGGGAGCGAGAAAGCATTCAGCTGCTCTCCTAGTAAATAGGTCACCAGTAAGGGAACTGGCAAGCTGATGAGAACGGTGTTCAGCAGCAATCAGCCTTTTGAGAGACTGGGTAGTTAAAGGAAAAACATAACCCAGAACCTGCAACAAGTGAAAACATTTCCTTTTTAAGCCATCTCTGGTAACTGCCCTGCAAATGCTCTCTCCAGGTTCATTTGTTACCTGATGCTCCCCCTGAAATCAATGGCACATACACCAAATTGTAATGATGAGAGACAGGGCACAGTGAAGAGTCCTCTGAGCTCTTCCAGATCCCCATCTCTGTGTCACATCTGTTAGGGTATATCTAATGGCTGTACTTTACCTCCTATAACTTTTTACCAACAGGACAGCAGGAAATAAAAACTCTGAAGGCACCAGAAACTGATGCAGGAAGACAGATGATCTGTTTTACTTCCAGGGAATCAGAATGCTTTGGGTAGGACCTTAAAGATCACCCAGTTCCAACCCTCCTGCCATGGGCAGGGTCACCTACCACCAGACCAGGTTGCACAAGGCCTCATCCAACCTGATCTTGAACACATCTAGTGATGAAGTATCCACAAGTTCCCTGGACAACCTGTTCCAGTGTCTCACCATCCTCATAGTGAAAACTTCTTCCTTACATCTAATCTAAATCTACCCTCTTTCAGTTTGAAGCCATTACCCCTCGTTTTATCACTACAAGCCTTTGTAAAAAGTCTCTCCCCAACTTTCTTGTAGGAAACTCAAGACCAATAGAGACAAGAACGTGCAAGCAGAAACAGGGACTTATTCCAAGGACTAGAGTCAAACTGAATGTTTCTTTTTGAAAAAAATATAATGAGTTTCATTAATATTTGTGTTTGGGGAAATGACTGTAGTAGATTGCTTTTCTGACTGACTAATTTTCTAGAAGAAAGTGAGTGCTAGAAATGGAGAAGTATCACTCAGGAGAAGTTTACTGAATTTATCAGAAACATTTGTTTGCTTCTCTATTTTTTCTCTATGTCCTGGTTTCCTGTCTGAGAGTCACAGGATCATAAGATCACAAATCTGTCCAGGCTGGAAGTGACCTCAGGTTTCTCTAACCCAACTTTCTGCCTAAAGCAAAGTCAGCTGTGGGATCAAACCAGGTTGCCCAGGGCTTTATCCAGGTTGGTCTTGAAAACCTCTGAGGATAGAGATTGTATAATCTTCCTGTGCTTCTTCTCCACTGCTTGGCTGTCTTTGTGGGAATTCAGTTTCTCTTAATGTACAGTCTGAACCTTTCATTTTAACTTACATCCATTGCTTCATCTTCCCACTACACACTGCTGTGAGGAGCCTGGCTCCATCTTCTTGAGTCCTGTTGAGGAACACAAATACACCAGCAGGTGTGTTCCCAAAAATAATATGATGGGAACTTCTATAACCAGATTTAGTATGAGCATATTATCAGCTTCATGACAGCAGGCTTATTTTCTGAAGGTAGAGTGTTACATGTTAAGTAATGCAGCCATAGCAAAATCGACCAATTCTGACAGAATATAGGAACACAACCCTTCAAAGGATTAAACATTTACAAAAAAATAGACCAATCCAGTAGTCTGGTCTATTCTATTTCACATACAATTAGTAGTATGTGAAATTCTAATTCAAAGAATTATTTTCTATGTGGGTCCTCAGAGACAAATAAGTACACAGAAACTCTCCAAATATTTGACACCTGTATGGCCACCACCACTCCATCACCTCCACACCCCACTTCCACACTCCCACCCCCATTGCCCTAGTGGTAACTCCATGTTACAGATTTTTTTTAATGATGCTTTTGGAGGGAAGAGGACACCAATATTCTCTACCTCTTTTGATAACAGACATGAAATAGGTCTGTTATCAGCAGATGGAAATTCTTCATACATGCAAAAAAGAAATGTAAAGCAGATGGTGATCAGTGGTTCAAGTCACCTAAAAGAAGGCATTGGTTTTCTTTGCATGAAAGATATCTGCAAAAAATTCCAGTTATGAAGGTAGTGAGGGGTGGAACACCTGGGAACTCTGTGAGAGTAGAATGCACTCAGTAGAGCCTTGTAAGGACAGGTTAATATCTGTTGGAGGTGAAGGGTCTACCTTGGGATACTTCTACTTCAAGGCAACTGTTAGATGAATTTTAATTTCTGCCCATATTCTGGTTTTGTGATATGCACTCTGGTCTCATGGATCCAGATTTTCTTTGTCACCTTTGAGGGCTAGTTCCCTGGCTTTTAGTGTCATATGAATCTACAGTTGAGGAGTAGCTTAAAAAAACCCTAAAAGATAACTGTCTGCTGGAGATGAAAAATAGAAAAATCATGAAGGTGGTGCAAAGACAAAAGGGAGATCAAACAAGTAAGGAAGTCAAAGACCTGAAGGACAACATAGAGATGAATGCCAAGAGAGGGGTAAGGCCATTCTTCAGTTTGCTGAGAAAAGTGGTAGACAGTGTGTAGAGTTTCACAAAACCTTCTTGAGACATAAGACTTGATTCCTGTTACCAGCAGATTCACAGCTTCACGGAAGAGCTGTGGATGGGACAGAACCCAAGAGGAAGAGTAACAGCCTTGGGCTGAAAAATGCTTTTATTAGCAAAGACTTTGCACCTTTGGGTGACAAGTATCATTCACTCACATTACAGATGAGGTAACTGAAAAACAGAACTGTAGGCTGTTTGGTGTCAGGACCAGCCCCTGCTCACTTTGAAGACCAGTAGAAAGATGCTTTTTCATTAACTGTGGTGTTCTACATTAGCTCTTAGCCAGAATGCCATGTGAAAGAGGATCCTGGTTCTGCCATAGCTCTTGCCCCAGAGAACCTGATTCTTGAGCTCTAGTGTCAGGATGTGTTCAAGTTGACAGGACAGAATCTGATTTGCAAATTAGAGTACAATCTGGCAAAGTAACTGTATCTGCTATGGACCTGTGCTTATAGACCTGTTCTTGCATTACTCAGGAGGAACTGTCAGCACTTAGATTGAGGGGGAGTAACCGAGTGGAACAGCAGAAGAGTCATTTGCATAGCTGCAACAGGCTTAACAGTGTTGAGTGATTGAATGAAGAATGAAAATAAATATATTCACCATGAAACAAGACAATTTGAATCCTGAGCACTTTTTCAACCATTTACAGAATATTTAGTTAAATTAAATTATCTTGTTTAGTGTAAGCAGAACCCTTCAATTCTACCATGGCAGTCCAACCACAGAAAAAAGGAAAAACACAAGTGTCCTTATAAAGTTGAAGCCTGTGGGTTTGGATTAACAAAGTGACATGACTTTTTTTTTTTTAGATCAAAAGTTCAGTCTGGCTTCTTTGGCAGATTCCCCATACCTCTGCCCTGCCAGGCTTTGACTGCAAGGGACGGCAGAAGTATCAAAATATCTCATATATTCCTGTTCTTGTAACACTTCTGGTCCAACCAAAACCAGGATACTTCTGCTTCCCCTGACCACTGTCTGACTGAAGTCTACTCTTCCAGGATGGTTATTTAAGAGGTGTAACTATCAGGCTTGGCCAAGCAGTGTTTACTTCCTCTGCCAATCCTCTTTCCCAGAGGTTGCTGTTATTTTCCCAGGGGCACACATGCTCAGAGCAGGGCACTGCTTCATCAGCCTCCCTGAACCATAGGCAAGACAACTATGTTATTGCAGCAAAGGGCTTCCTCTGCTTCTTTTTATGCAGCCACACATGTTATACATCTCTTAATGTGGGGAAGAGCTGCAGACATGGATCAAAGCTGCTAATAGAATCATGGAATAAACGAGGCTTAATAGGCTAACTACTTCAAATGTGATTAGAGTTACAAGAAACCAATCCTTCTCCTTAACCAGGCCTGGCAGTTCCAGGTTAAAAACTGATTTTGTGAGGTTAGATGCTCTTCTTCCACATTAGTCTACTTTCTGTATTTTTTCCCCTGTTTCCCACAAGCTGCAATTTGCACATTTCCTGACAGAACCCTGCCACGCCATCAAGCAGACAAGCTGGCAACTTTAGGGACTGAGCAGCCGTTTTAGGCAGAAGAGAAGCAGCCAGCCAACTACTCAGCTCTTTTCCCCCTCCCAGCAAAACTCCACAGTAATTTTGCAGGTCCTGGTATTTTTATTCACCTTGTATAACCAGTAATTTATCAAGTTTGCCTATCCCTGTCACTTGCAGGCCTGCATATTGTATTGATTTAAAATACAGAAGACACATTAAACTTGCATGTTCCCTTGCAGCAGACACTGCATGTAGTTGCAGCTTTCTTTGTGTACATCTTTGAAAGTATCCCACGTATTAAAACTATGAAACGAGATTATTTTTTTCATTATTATAAAGAGTTTTTGTGACAGAGGAAGACCTGAATGTAAAAGAAATTGGCTATGGTAGTGATAGATCAGGGGTATGTTCCTATTTTTTCCTCTCTGTAAAATATGTCCAGTTATTGTTATGTGTTTGGAATCAGCCAGCAGTAAATTTGGGATAGGTAAAGACTTTGCAGCTGATGCTACCTGGAATATGATGAGATTAAATTGCTAAAGAAAGAGAAAAGACAGCACTTAGGAGACAACATGTGTTGGATTTTCAAAGCATCCATCATTTTCTGCATCAGTGAGGCTAAGCTCATTTACAAAGCCCGTCTCACTTTGTAAGGTACAGCTTTCCCAAAAGGAAGAGTTCATAATCAGAAGGGACCTACACAGAGATCTGTGCAGGGGAGGTGCACAGGGATTGAGCATTCACTGCCTGTCACTTTATGAGAGCTAGGAGACCTCAAATGAAATTAACAGGTGGCAAGTTTAAAACAAACAAAAGGAAGTACCTTCTTTCAACCCATTACACTATGGAAATTCATTACCACAGGATGTCCTGAATGCCAAAAGCTTCCACAGCTCCAAGAAGTGATTAGACAGGATAAGGCGAGAAAAGTTAAACAAAGGCTACTGCACACAAAGGCATCCTGGTTGTTGCAGGACACCCCTGAGCCCCAGGCAGCGGGGGAAGCATCACTAGACCCTTGCTTATTCTTGTAGCCTTTCTGACACATCTGTCCTCAGCTACTGCCAGAGGCAGGGTACTGCTCCACAGGGCCCTCTGCTCTGAGCAAGAAAGCCATTCTTACACTTCTATATTAACTGGCAGCCAACATGACAGATCTGGTCAATAAAGCACTCCTGCCTGGCCTGCTCTCTTTTCCCAGAGGAATCCAGATACAGCTGTTTAAGAAGCAAATGCCACCCAGATGGCTCAGCTAACAGCACTCGTAACTCAGCCCAGACATGGATGAAAAGTGGCTGCTGGGGCTGCACAGGCAGAGCCACAGCTCCCCACTCCCTCACTGCAGCAGCCATCGAGCTGACAGGCTCCCGTCCCATCCCTGGATCCCCCAGGGAAGCAGGGAGCACCTCGAGAGGTTTGTTTGAGACAGGGCCAGAAGCAGCATGTACTGTGTGTGGGAAGAGACTGTGGCTGGAACAGTAAGAGCGGTATAACCCTGTGAGAGAGGGTGATGCAGCCTGCCTGCAGCCTGGAGAACACGTGCACCTCCAGCCTAGGCTTTCCTGTGGTGAACACTCAAGCAGTTTCAGCCTCACCTGGCCAGTGAAACATGTCATAAACCAAAACATAGACCTAAAACCTTCTGCATTTCTTTTCTGATTTCCGAGTATACATCCCTCAAAGGCAATGGGAGCTCTGCTGGTGACTGCATAGGATCAGCCAAAAAATGAAAAAAAAAAAAAAATGCAAGCCTATTGGTATGGTGTTTCTTTCTTTAACCTACTATTTATTAATTTTTTTTCTTCCTTATGTTCCAGGGCAGAATTACATGGCAATTACATAACATGATGGATTAATCTCAATAAAATCTCCACTCCACCTCCAGGAGGTAGCCACTTGATCTCCTTATTCAGCATAATTATATGACTTTGAGGTCTTTGAGTGGCAAAAGCCAGAAATACCAAATGAAACACAAGGTACATCTGAGTATATTTGATTTTGTAAGATAGGGTTAATGTTCAAGCAACATAAGAAGCACAGGTTCATTATCAAGTATTCCAAAGACTGATCAATGTTCATTTATGGGTGCATGTATAATGTATATCTCTCAGTCATAAGTTCACAGGTTACCCGCCTGTAAAGAAATCTGTGAAAACTTAAACAAGAAGCTGTCATCTCATCAGCTTTGAAAAGCTGAGACAGCACAGAAAGGTACTTTGCTAATGGAGCTGTGGTTCTATTTGTGCTTTCTACCTAATGATTTTCCTTCTGCCTTTTATTTATTTCAGCTACTTTGCAATTTAAAATTAACTATAACTCGGCAGAAGAAAACTGGATTAGAACCTTCTTCACAGCCTCCATATTAAACACTATTGCCTTTTTACACTCGCCGTTTTTCCCCTCTCCGCATCCCGCCACTCCAGGCTCACAGTCAAGTATCTTAATTTGTGCAGCAG
>NW_008609752.1:25954-48297 GCF_000691845.1 Merops nubicus
TATAAATGACTTCATGATGGACAACATGCATTTTAGACACATATACATCACTGAAGTAACATCTTTCCAGCAAACACCACACTGCCTTCTCCAGAAAAATAGAAAAACACATGAAAAAAGGGACAGCCCCCCTGCCCTTTTCCTTGAGCAGAAATCCCTTACCTTTCAAAAGCATTAAACACATCAGTTCTTTAAAATACAGCCTGCTCTATAAATCACTGAACAATGGAAGGGCTCTTAAAGAACCAGAAACACATCAAGATTTACTGCCATGGATATATATTCTTCCAAGATTCCTCCAACCATTTTTTTTCTTTCATTTTCCTTTTTTCTTTTCAGTAGCTGCCAAGTAAGGTTCCTTATTCTTGTCCCTGCAGAGGGCAACAAAGAGCTTTGCTGCTGGTCAAACGATTTGATTTGCACCCTAATGAAATACTGTAGCTAATTACCCCATCCTCTGGCTACCAGGCACTTGTGAGTCCCCGGGAGCCAGCCCAAAGCTCTGAGCTGACCCATCGCCTCTCTGAACATGGCACTGCTGCACTGCACCGGCTGGCTGGCCAGGCTCCACATCAAAGCCTTGATTGTTCTGACTTCTTGGCCCATGTGTCTTTCAGGGAAACCTATAAACCCTGCAGAACAAGGAATGCAGGCATGAAAGCTAGATCTGTAATCATTGAAAACATCATAAAATGTTTTGAAGGCTTGGGGTTTTTTTTCCCCCTCCTCTAATGCAGTTGTTGAAGTACTGGGCTTTCAAAAATCTTGGATCAATAAATCAGTTTTTCTTTGGAAGAGGAGAAACATTGACTTAGCAGAAGTGCAGGATAATACATAAAGTTACATGGAGAAACCATTTTCAGGTTCTACACTCGGCTTTTTTTTTTTGCAGGAGATGTTATTAGAAAGCCTAAAATATTTAAGTGCATAGTAGTTCAAGCTGCATTCTGTTACATACAGAATATTTCTTCTTATCCATATTTCTTTGCCCCTATCCATAGGGCTAATGACCACTTTGAATACCTCTGTGTGTGCATGTGTCTGAGGTGGGGAGAGCTGCATTCACTCTGATAGTGTGGAAGTTCCCAGCATGCCATATGCAGCACAGATCGTGCCTGCAGGCTGCCAGGTTCCCATCCTGTATCTCTCCATCACCATGAACCCCTGACCACATGGGGAAACGTTCAGTCAGCAGGAGGAGCTGCATGAGTCCACAACTTGGCTGCATGAATCAAGTTTATCAGTCATCAGGTAAAGGATTATGCTGGCAACTTTGAGAGACACCGAGGAAAATACTGAAGACCTGAAACAGCAGGTGAAGAAAAACATTACAGCACTTTCTGTTGGGTGAGCTGCGCTCCCTGGCTACATTCAGCTCAGTACAGTTATGAACACAGGCATAGATACCTACCAATATGCACCTCTACATTGCTCAAATACCTACAAGTACTACCAAACTTTGGGTATTTTCTTGTTTGATTTTCTTCTTCTCTTTTCAAACTACAGGTAAGACTAGGGAGTTGAAGAGCAGCCCAAGACAGTGCAAACCAACCCCATACTATAGTGGCTTGTTATAGAAGGGCAAGCCCGATACCCCTTGCTCTCTCCATCTCATCTGCCATGCCTCAAACCTTGTAGCTGAAATGGTCTAAGGGTAAGTGCAGGAAAAAGGGTAGGACAGACCAATATCTTATCAACAGAACAACTGACAGAGTCGGGTGGGGAAATCCAGGAAGGCTTTTGGCCACATCAGTCTTTTTCCAGGTCTGAAACAACCTGGGAGAGCTTGTTCCATGTTCTCACAGGAAGGGTTTTCTTCCCGCAGGCTTAGCACATAGTGGGTGCAACCAGTCCCTCAGGTGACTCAGACTTTCACATGTCATACAACCTACACATTTGCAAGTGCAGGACCTAAAACATATTTAGAAACTTCAGGGCCTGGGAAAAAAAAAAAAAAAAAATCCTGGAAACTTATACAGAAAAAGTTAGTGCTGGAAGGTTTTATTTTTCCTTGGGTTTTGCAGGGAAAAATTGAAGGGGGGGGGGGAAAGGAGGGTTTCATGTGAAATACTCTGTCTCAGAATGAACAGTGAAAGAATGTTTAAAGTAATGTTTACAATGATACTGGAATTTTTCCCTAAATGGATGGGTTTTCTGAACATCCCCTCCCCCTCCATACTTTCCAAGGAAAATATTTGCTTTCCAGGCTTACAATATTTCCAAAATTTTTACATCTGTAACAAGGTTACGGCTGGGGATAGGACTAGGGCAAAGATCTAGACCAGCAAAGTCGAATAAAATAAGGCAGACATGTTGTAAAATAAGGATTATAAGCCAAAAACTCAAGGCTAGCTTTCTGGCTGGTACAGACATGGGACCCTGACCAGGTTTGCGGAACAGTGTTTCTTCCTGGAAACTCAACCATGAGGCTGAGAGCCTTTGCAAGTGTTGGTGACCTGACTTGGTTTAATCCTGAAGCTCATAAGCATCTTTCTGTGACAAAGAGATCAGGTCTAATGATTCCTACTATTCAGAGCAAAGGGGTAAAATAAGCTGCAGTTTAAAATCTAGGCAGAGTTTGCCAAAAGGTTGCTGGGCCCAGCCAAAGACCAGCAGATGCAGAGCCTGGCTACAGGCAGACAGCAATCCTGTCTCAGGAAAGGATGCCTATATCCATCTTTCTTTCTGGAAATGAGCTTTCCTATCTGTATTATAGAGCTACAACTCCATTCACTGGGTTTCTCTTTGAAAGCCACCTGAGTTCTTGTTTTGTATATAAGTCATCCCCACTCTTGATTTCTATTTTCAGGGTTTAGTTTTTAATTCCTATCTTAGTGACATGTCAACAAGTACACACAGGAACACTGGTGTATAGGGAAGCACCATCTTTAACATCTGTTACAGCCACTATTATTGAAAAGTAAAGTACCTGTATGCATTTATTTTATATCCTAATACTTTCAAAGTTAAGTATACTTCACTACCTAAATCAGCAGACTTTTTTTGTTCTTAAAGAAATGAAGTTTCATTTTCATAAACACATGATAAAGATTTTACATTGTCCAAATTTCTAGGCTTTCTTCTCCTCTAGGAAAAAAAATGTCCTCTGACATCTCTCTTTTCCTCAAAAAGACTTGATATTCTGCCTTTTCTCACAGACATATAGCTCAGATTGACCTGTGGTAATTGCTGATGTGCTCACGTAAATATAACTTGCATTCACCATAGTCTCAAAGCAGTAGAGAAAGTTACCTTAACCCATGATAAGATCTCATATCCAGCTTCTTTCAGCCATGGAGCCAAATTTGTTGGGGGCCTACTTCACTTCTGCAAATAATGAGAGACTAACTACTAATTAATGAAAAGTTCACTGCCAGGTGTGATTCAGAAAAACCTTTCCTAATATAACTCTCTGAGGACCCATCTGACTTCATGAAAGTGTTTTTGGAAACTCAATTGGGTGTATGTCTCACCTGTTTTAATAGTGAAGTTAGAACTTTGGGAAAATTGTTTCTAAATTCATGCTATTTTACACCACCTCTATAATATTTATGGAGTGCAACAGTGTCGTTGCTTGTTAGGTTCTTACAGATGATAACCACAGTTGAAAGCAGGCAGAAAAGGCTGGTAGAGAATAAAGGCATGGAGGGTAAGAATTAATCAGGAGTAGTGCTCATTGCAAAGGTATTTATCTGTAGTTTCACCCATATTTCTTCTGCAGGGGCAAGGTTACACAATTTCCATCCCTATAGGGCTGCACAAGCCTCTGTTTTGCACCATGCATTTTTCATGAATATTGACTTCTCATACCTCCTCATACATGCAGGTCCATGGGCCCATAGCAGTCAGAAAGATTTGACAGCAGCAAGTTAAAATCTGCTAGCACACATGTATTCTCAGAAATTCACTCTGGATAGTCATACCTTGACATCAGCTGAGCAGTATCTTGGTTATCCCTGAATTAACTCAGGGTCAAGGCTAAGAATAATTCTTTGATACACACCCAGATTACAATACTCACAAATTTCAGCATTATTTGTGTAGGTACTGCAACTACCTGCTCACAACACCCATGCAAACACATCCCAGCCTTCACCAGGTCTTCTCTGCTCTACATTACAGCTTAGTAAGAGTTGGAAGAGTAACTGGGAGAGGAAAATCTCTTTCAAATATTTGTACTAAAACAAAGCAAATGCCTCGGTGAAGGTTTCTACAAACCTTCCATGATTATTTCATATGAATCCTTCCAAACTCAAGTTTCCCAGCATAAAAATCCACAGAATAATATATTTTCTACCTCATCCTCAGCAAATTTCAACTGAGCTGTAACCTGACTGCAGACATTAACAATTCAAAGAGAGAATTTCATTTCTGTGTTTATAACTCACAGTTCTCAGTGGAAACAGTTACATAAATCATGCTGTTTTTCTTTTGTTCCTGATTGCACAATACAACAGTGTGACCATACCACAGTGAAATTTTCATGTTACACCCAGATATGGATTTCAAAATTTCTTCTCTGTTGGCTTATTTCTTTGGCCACTAAAAGAGGGAAGGAAACAATACTATGTAATTAACAAACGCAGTGTATGTATTCAGTGGAAAAATTGAACTTTTAGTTGGAATATCCTAAACGTAACAGTTGTTGAGTTATACAACAAATACACTGTTTTTTTTCCTTAAACTATTCTGACTGAATGTTTTAAAATACATACCGTAGGCAAGACTTACTGATTACTCAGTATAACTGCATTAACTGGAGGGAAGAGATACAAGTGAGGCCAGGGAAACATGCACAGATCCCTCTGTATCTAAAGAATTTGGCAGCAAGCTACAGCTCCGGCTCCATCCAAACATAACCTATGTATTTCTACCTAAATTTGAGCTCCCAGTAAATTAAACCAACCTCAGAAAGTCACTCCTGCTCTGTGTGAAACAACTCTGAAATATTACAGGAGCCATCAAGAGTGGCATCCTGATGGGTTTCAGGCAAGATTCATTTTGGCAAAAGATCTCTAGCAGCATGCTGCAGGTTTAAATTCCCCTGGATAACTGCCCTGGTCTTCTTGGAGTTGAGCCTAAATATCTAACTACATCCAGGTACAGGGAAGAGTGAATTTGCTTTCTCTGGCCCAGAAAGCTCACAACAGGGAGGGGAGCAGCAGGGAGCCAGCAAACCCCGAGGGAAGTTTCAGCACAGTCCTTTCCAGGGTTAGCCCCACCAGTCTTGGGCACTGAAACAGTTTTGGGATATAGCTTTAATTTTTCTGTTTGTTCATAGGAGAGGTATAAGATGTACAGCTATTTTCTTGGCCCGCCAACCTGCTGCCATCCCTTGCACCGCCTTGCGCTGCGTGCAGATGCTTAGATCAGGGAAGGAGCAAGTACATCACAAGGCTTCAGCCAGAAGCTGGAGTTTGCTGACAATCCACATCAATATCAATTACTAGACTGAGGGAAGAAGTGGAAAATTAGGCCTTTTATTGAAATAGCTAGGTGGTATGGGGAATGCATGTGAAGTGTTTTGAAACTGCTTCCGTCTGCTGTTTTGCAGGACACACAAGCCCACTCCTTCTTTCCAGTGCTCAGCAGTGAACTTCATACAGCACCGCCTGAGCTTTATGGATAGTATTTATTTTAATAATGCTGGGTGAAACCAACCCATGTTTTCTCAGGGGAAACATATGCATCCGAGTGGAAAATAAAAACAATTTTTATTGGGAAAAAAAAATCTTAGGAAGGAGTCAATGTAAATAAAGTGAAAACATTTAAGAACGAGATGTTGAGGGTCGTTAGAGTTGTCAGCAAAACTAACAGCTTAGATATCTTGGACTTGAGCACCTCCTCAGCATGCACCCTCATCATGGTGGGCCATGCTGTTATTCTTCTCAATGAGCATTGAACTCAGATGAAGGGGCTACTGCAGCTATGCTCAAGGAAAATTAATTTTCTGTGGTACTTCACTGTACCACAGCACATTCTAACTTTCCCTATTAGCAAGTCCAGTTCTGTGCTAATGACAAGCCAGACCTGCACCATGAACAGGAGCCACTTATTTTCTGAGGGAGAATAACACTTTTTTTTTTTTCTCTCCTTTTTCTTGCCCCTCACCTCTAACCCCCTGTGTGCCCTACTCTAATGAAAGGCCAGAGGTTAGGTCTTTATTTTCCTCTGGACCATGAATGCTAAATAGCGTCAGCACAAACGGTTCAATGACCCCTGTGTGTTCTGAAGCCACTGAAAAATGAAAACAAATGTTAATCTGGAGTCTGACTTAGACTCTTTTTGCTGATCTATGCTTATGGAGCACATTAGGGCCACTTACAAAATCAGACTGAACGTTGATCTCTGACCTCGCTCCTTTTTTGGATGGCCTGGCTCCATTTGCTGGAAGCCTGGTGCAGTGTGGGGGCTTACCACTAATTCTCCTGCGGTGCCCACTGCTGCTCACATACAACTTACATAAGCCAGAGCAAAGACTAGCACACTTCAATGGCAATGCTCCAATTTAAAAGTAGATGGCTGGAGTAGGTGTTATTAGTGCCCTGTGTCAAGCGGTGATTGCTCACATATGGCCGCAGGCTGAATAGCACTTTTGATTCAGGGCAGAGAAAGAAAAAGTTGGTGGTAAGAAAAAAAAAAAAAAGAAGATGAAGCAGGCTTGATCTTACCATTTGCTGATTTGAAATGGATGGATTAGACATAACTACAGCCAAAAAGAAATCAAGTTGGATGTCATCGAGATGACTACATGCATCGTCTCCTGGACTCCTAGGTGGTCCTGATCTTAAGCCGAAAGTATCTATATCCTAGTCCAGTGACATTATAGCCATACATTCAATAGCAAACCAGTTGTTTTTGCAAAAGGCTTCTAATGAAGAGTACATTCTTGGTAGCATGACAAAAGAAGAGAAATATTTTCCCTATAAAATTAACATTAAACAACAGTACTGGGTTGGACTCGATGGGATTGGGGGTTGGACTCGACGATCTCTGGAGGTCCCTTCCAACCCCTAACATTCTGTGATTCTGTGATACTGTTCTTGCATTTAATCTCCTGGTTTTGAAACTGATATTTTTAATTTTTTTCTTTTTTTTTTTTTTTTTTTTACCTTACCCTTTTTTCCTGTTCAGTGTACCTAATGAAAACAAACTTCAGAGGTTTAAATCTGCACAGCTGAGATACAGAGATTATTGTTGGTCTACAAATGTGAGTTGTATGAATACAGTTAAAGAATTTGCCTTTTTTTTTTTTTTTCTGGAAAAATCTCTTGGACTAAAAATCATGTATGTCATATTAGTTTCTGTCTGAATATTTCTTACTGCAGGACTGCCTAAAAAGAATATATTGTGCATATACAGGGAAAAAAAGAAAGCAATGAGACAGGAGAGACTTTATTACAGCCTGCAAAAAGAAATGAACCATTAAAAAAAAATTCTCCTTTAAAATACTCAAGTTTCAAATCAGAAAAAAAGCCAATGAGCACTTCATTCAGGATGGATTGAACATATTTCTAAGCTTACAGGTACATAAAGCCCTGATATACCAATGTGTTGTAATTCCCTCCTTGTGTGCTTAAGAGCAATGTGCAGTTTTCTCTGCTTCAACAAGCTCTCCAAGTGAAAAAGCTGAGCACTAGAGGTCAGAAATCAGTAGATGTTCTCTTCCATAAAGCAGCAATTGTTCACAAATTTCTTGCATACTTTGAGTGTGATTAATTTCAAAGAATGCTATTTGGTATTGCCTTTTGGGACATCACCTAGCATTGTGTTTATAAGGATAAAACTAATGTTGGCCACATTAGTATTTTCCATTTTCTTTGTTTCAGGTTTCAAAGTAAATCTAAGGCAACTGATAATGTCAAGGTGTAGTAGTTAGCAGTTTTATTCAGAATAACAAAAGATCATACACTGTTATTATTCGTTATTTTTATGTCATTTAGATGGGTCTGGCCTATACTGACTGAGTTATTCAGAACGTCAGGCCATTTATATTGTGATGGTTACATATATTGGCTGGTATTACAAAGTCAACTTTTACTGTAAGTTCTTAAACTACTGTCAGTGGACACAAGAAAAAAATGAAAAAATGCTACAAGCTTCTTAATGATGATAACCATAAGTGGGTAGGTTAGCTGCAGATGTATATTCACCTTTAAGCTATAAAAATTGGTAAGACTGACGAGGGAAGAGTGGAGGGGAGGGGAGGGAGGGAAGAAAGAACTCAATTTATAGTACCTGTAGATCACCTGCATTGCTGGAAGCAAAGCCATTTCAATTTAAGGATGTAAAACTTAATTTAAACGTGTCTTCTCCGGAGTTTCCCAGCTTGCTGTCAGTACTCATGTTCTGAAATCCGTCACTAGCTTTCATCAGGCATATCTTGACAGTGCCTTGTGTGAACAACCTTAGTCTTGAAAATTCCCTTCCTTCCTGACAGCCTGAATCCTGAGCAGACTCACCCAGCAGTCCAGGAGCTGAACTGATTGCTAGTAGGGAAATGAGTGCAAGATTCACCATTTTTGTATAATATGCTAAATATTGAGGTATTCAATTTAACATGTTTTGCCTCAGGCTATTGGATGAGCCCAGTGATTAACTGGTGTAATTAGGAGGTGTGGGGTGTCAAGGGGTACTTTGCAGAACTGTCCAGGAGAAAAATCTCTTACATTGAGTCCTTCTTGTCTAATTTTCTGGCATCCTTTAAAACCTGTTTAATTTTTACTTCATTCTGGTTTTGAGGGTTTTTTTTGCATGTCTCCTCTTTCTTTTTCCTTTTTGCTTGTCTTTCGGGTATCCACAAAGCAAGAAGCCTTGTGCTGACAGAGCCTTGCTCATGTTATCTTCAAAGTCATCCTTAGGTTTTCAGCCTGTGTTCCAACTATCCATATAAACTATATAAATTATCTATATTAAACTTATGTAGCTTATTTATTTCTGTAACTATGCATGAGGATACATACCACTATAATAATAAAAAGCCACATTAATACCACAAAGGAATATAAAAGTGTTCAAAAACATAAACACTTTTTAACAAGTTATCTTAGTGTTGTGGTTTTGAATAGAAGGGGAGCTGAACATGAAGACTGTCCAACCCCACAAAATTAATTACCTTTAATTACCAGGGTAGTGCTTTCATTATGTATGGAGATAAAAAAACCCAAACACTTGTATACTTAGAACATCACACTTTGAAATATTTTCTTCTGTTTGATATGGTCTGAGCAAAGTTTGGTGTTCTAGCAGTACTCTCTTGAACAGAGGCTACATAAACTTTGTATTATTTAGTCTTGCCTTTTTTAGGGACGAATTTTTAATTTGGGTCTAGACTCCTACAGATTTGTTTTTCATACACTGTCCTCCCCAGCTTACAGATGTAGGAAGTCCTGGAGAGCTGGTGAACAGCTATTTGGGGCCAAAACCAGAAATAAAGGCACTGAGGTAAAGCAAGAAGAAAATGCTGAGAGCGAGGCCACATTTCTTGTTGCCCACCCTCAAGCCCATACAGACTAACACTTTTCCAAACCCACCTGATAAAAATGAGAAGACAAGAGCTGTGAATGCTACTTCCTAGGACACATGGAAGTTTTTGAGCAAGAGGGGGTGGGGCATTGTCTCAGATGTGGACAAGATTTACTTTTCACTGCTCTGAGTGAAGTGCTTCCTATGTTGTCAGTTTGCATCCCATTTTATACCGATCATTTATACTCTGTTTTCACTCAAAGTATAATAGAAAATGTAGGTTCAGGTTGAAGGCATAGGTGGTTATGGAGAAGAGGACTTAGTTTTAATGGAAATAAATAATCAGAAACAATTTTCAGAAAACAATAGACAAGAAAAAATTACGAAATGGAAAAATGTGTGCTATCTTCCCTATCTTTTAAAAATACACGACTTCCATATTGAGCATCAAGTGCTAAAAAACTATTGATCATACACCAGCACCAGCACTTTTCTTCAGAAAGGTGTCAGAGTTTTTTGAATGAGTTAGGTCTGTGAAATTTATGTAAGGTAATTGGAGAAGGAACTGTCTTTTATGCATTTGTACAGTAGCTAGCACAAGATATTTGTAACCGTCTCGCCAGGAAAAATGGAGTTCACCTAAAATGCAAATAACAATAGCAACAACAACAATATAACTCTCTGTACTGAACAGGAGTTTAATTCTGAGACACAAGTGGTTTAGCTTCATTTTTTTTTAAAAAGTTATTACATGTGTTTCCAGGCAGACAAATTAAATGTGTTGGATCTCAGAGCTCTTTCTATTTCTACAGGTCTAGAGAAGAAATGCAGGGTGGGCTGGAAGGCTGAGGAGTAAAACCAACAGGAATTAAGGGTCATCTGTGGCAGCACGAGCCAGGAACCTGCTGGTAGTCACACAGACTTATTGTGCAATGCTGAGCCCACTGCTGTGACCTGGACACCTGCCTCAACAACAAGCCATGACTATATCTGTGCCTCTTCACAAACCACTACCAGGAGTCTACCAGGCTAAAAAAAAGCTCTATAATTATACTTTTTTGTTCCTAGGAATTATAGACCAAATAAATATAACATAACAATATAGGGTAATTCCCTCTTCAGCTGCAGGAAATATATATGTGTGTGTATATGTCTATGAATGTATACATGCATGTGTGTGTATACACTCACTAAAGACTCTAAAATGTAGGAGATCGTATTATACAAAAAGATGGTAAAGCAGAAAAGGTAGAAAATCAAAATCACTACAATACAGGATCCATATAATAAGAAACCAACTGTAGAAATACCAGAACAGGTATTTTAAGCTATTTTACAGATTCATATCGCTGTCAGATTAACCTCCAGAACAAGGACCTTACAGAAGCATTTTCTGATCTCTGTTCCTAAAGTGTAATTAATTTATTACAACAGACATCCATCTCACTGGAGGGAGAAAAATTTCGTTTGCCAAACTCTTAGTCCAGTTGAATTTTATTCTTCCTCTCATATTTTTTCCTTCTTCAGTTTACAAGAATAAGGTGGTGGAAAGAAAAGAGGGGCAGAAAAAAGCCTCCCATGTATGCTTCCAACTTTATCATCACTGCCTGACATCGTTGCAAATGCTGTTTGATAAAGAGAGTCCTTGAACCCCCAGGGATAAAAAATGGACTATGGGAAATAGCAACAGCAGCAACTATAAATGCAAAAAAGACTACAGTTGGTTACAATTTTTCCAGAACTAAGAGATACACTAAGGATTTGCCAAAAAAAACAATCAAGGTCTCCAGGCTTTCTTTTCTTCATTGTATCTCCTGATCCTCACATTAATATTGATTTCTATTGATTTAATTCCTAGAGTTTCTCAGCTGACTTCACTGGTAATATTACCATATTTCTTATAATAAATAAGTTGTCTTTGCTTTGAAGACACTGCACTCTCAAGACATGGGAAAATAGGATTTAGTTTATAGGCCTAGTGAGTGGCAAAGCTGGGTGCAAAACCTATGTGTGCTGCCATTCATCTGACTCACCATCTACCTGGATGGTAAAAATCCCACCTTAATTGCATGCTAAAATGAAGGCTCATAAATCTCGGTGCTTGTTTTCCTAATTACCTCCAAAGGCAGATGTGTAAATTGACACAATGCACACAAGACTTATATTTGTTCATACTGCCTAGTCACACAGACCAAAGGGTTAATTTCATAACTACCGATGAAAATTCTGGGTCTGGATAGAAGGCCTCACATTTTTCAGACTATTGTCCCAAGGAACAGGAGTGGGGCCAACATCCTAAGACTGTACTGTGGCCAGCAAGTTCTTTAGAAACTACAAATTTGCCCAAAAATGCAGTTGCATTGCTCTGAATGGAAAGATAATTCCAGGTGAAAGAATGAATTATAGAATGCAGAGTGTGAAAAACACCTATTGTAACAGGTTTCATTTCTAAAGGGTTCAAATGACATTTTTTTCACATAGTTCTCACTGTGGTGTTATGATAAAGCTTCTCTGCACTGCTTCTGTTTTGGCAGATGCTCAGCAGCTCTCCCTCTCTTCTTCTTGCTCTGTTGGCAGCATCTGGCCACAGCATTTCCACCTCTGCAGCTGTTTCTCAGCTGTGCACACAGACAAGGTGGAGCACGGGTGACACAGCCTCTGGAAAACAAGGCAAGAGAGGGAAATTCAGGCTGGACGAGAGAGGGCTTCGGAGCCATTTCCAATCCTGAAGAGAGGATAAGGCTCAGGTTTGCCAGCTGGTGGAGGATGCTAAAACAGACACACCGTGTGGTGAGGCTAGAGGACAGAGAGAGGATGCATGAGGAAGGGAGGTGTGTCCTCCACCAAACTATAGAAAACCCTAGACAGGTCTCAAGGTGCAGGCAGTCTGGCCACCATCATCCATGTGTGGACAGTGTAGAGCTCCTCCTCTGCCAGGTGCCGGTGGCAGGACAAAGATGTCAGTGTTGCACACATCTGCCTTGATGCTTTACATCAGAGGATGTGGTGGGCCAGAAGGGTAAGGAATGAGAACCTCAAGGGCAGTCTCTGTGCCTTTGCACAGTGTTTTCTCTCTCTCTGTGAAACAACTGCTCATAATCCCTTCAAAAAAATCCCAGCTGGAGACTGGGAGCAGCTTTAACCTGAACCCCCTTTGTGTCCTGTGTGCACCGCCTCACCACGATGTGCAGGGGCAGTGACTCCTCAGCAGTGCTTACCAGGTGTTGGACGCCAGGTAAACCTGGATGGACGGATCAGCTCACTGGAGAAACACAGGACTCTGTGAGATTCTTCTTCTCCCATCGCTGATGAGCTTTCTCTGTCCCTGCTCATGCTTCTCTCTCCCTCCAGCCTCCTACCCCACACAAGGGTCATGGACCTGAAGCCCCGTGAAACAGCAGTGCTGGCAAATGCTTTTACGTGTTCTCACTGTGGGATGATCCTGTTTCTCCAAAGCATGCTGAGGGCTTCATGGATCACCCCTTATCTAGCACACAGCTGTCACTGCTCCAGAAAGGGATAGGCAGGAGTTACCAGTTCAGCTTTTGGAGAGATTTCTAAGCAGCAAAACCAAGGTAGTTTCTTTCTGAGCAGGATTTTTTTCCACCTTCACAAGGTCTACAGGTTTCCCCCGTTGCTCTTGGCTGGCATTAATCTTAAAATCTACAGTATTAGGAGCTACACCTATACCCACTTTTAGAACAGGCTCATGGTATGAAAATGTTATTCAGATTGTGAAAATAGACCACACGGGCATATAGCTGAGCCTGCCTCTGATCGGAGGAAGTATGGTTATCAGAATAAGCAGTAGGAGAAAGCTGCTTTAGGTGCTTCTGAGTCCAGCAAGGTGTAACAAATGCCCGGAGCACAAGCCCAGTCTCTCCTTTCCCATTCCTGTGTGCAGCTGCCTCACCACCTCCAGGAACTTTCTCAGTCCTGGTGCCCCCATTTCCCTGGGAGCTAAAGCCGTGCCAAGGAAAATGGGGAGCAACCAGCTACTCTGACCCTCATCCCCATCAGTTACCCCATTTTCACGAAGAAGGGCACGTATCCTGCCTGATGTGTAAGCCCTCTCCAGACTCTTACCAGGCAGTGTGACTCCTCTTCAGGCTAGTGGCTAAATATCACTCTTTGGCCTCAGGCCTGTTTTGTAAGCCTTGGTTTTGCTTAGCTGTGGTGAGATTGCTGGGGTAGCGGTGAGATGCTGACCTGGAAAGAATTAAAATGGTGGAATATGCTTGTCAAGCATATTCCAAGGACTAATTTTGGAAAAACGTGTTTTGTTTTTTATGTCTATACATTAAAATAACCTCTCCACTAAGCCAGGTTTACTCAAGAATGTGATTTTGAGAAAGAGTGGCAATTAAAATTCCTTAAGTACTTTCCACCCTTGGAGCTGAGGCCAATGCATCTTAAAAAATAAAAACAAACCACAAACACATGTGCACACTGCAAGCATCTGATCACTTGACTTCAATCAATTGATATCTGTTTATCTGAACCTTGTTTTTCAAAAGTGTTGACTGCCACAAGTGATCCCCCTGAGCTCCTTATAGGGATGCCTCTCAGACAGACAGAGGGAGGGGGGAAATCTGCTCCTGCTCTAATGCAGCTTCTCTTTTTCCTTCGGAACCTTTCTAAAAGCCTCCACTAGCTATTTGAAGGAGAGTCATTACTGGACGGAAAGAGAAAAGAAAGAGACTCTCATTGCTTTTAATGCAATGATTAGAAAAACAAGTATGAAACTTTTCTCCAGCCCTTGTGTCCTATCTATTCCTTTTGTTGGCTTCTCATAGTCTTGGGCTGTCTATATTCAAAATAACACTTTAAATAGGGTCCCCAGTGGTCCATGACTTTAGTCAAGAGCTTAAATCAGACTTAGCCTCTTTTTTTTTTTTTTTTTTTTCCTGAGAGCAAAAGATTTCCACATGATTTGAGGTTTAAAATGTGAGAATTTGTTTTGCTTTATTTTTTAAGGGGAGCTGTCTGTTGAGTCTCAGTGAGACTCAGCCACCTAACCCTCTTAGGCTCCCTTGGAAATCCCACCCTCAGCCAGATAAAGCACAGCATTTTAGCTGAGGAATGAAGTTAGCATTCACATAGCTGTCTGATCCCATGTTTTGTTATTAGAGAACAGACTTAAGAACACAGGGACTGAACAGCAGAATAATTAACTGTAGATCTTTCTCACTCCGTTAAACAAAATGATTGTGCCCAATAACAGAGGCAAGAAAGTGGGGTCAGAGCAGAGATGAGAAGCTAAAAGCCAGCTGCTGGAATATGAGCTATTTCCTTCCCACATTTAAAGTGAAAGACCTGAATGTTCTCCTGGATCTCAGTGAGAAATGGAAGTAGAACGAAAATGAAGGGAAGTAGAGCCATGCAAAAAAAGAAAGGCACAACTCTTCTCTTTTTTTTTCTTTTCTTTTTTTTTTTTACACATTTTTAGAAGACATTTCTATTCTGTTTTGAGAGCTGTGTTTTAGCTCTTACAGACTGATTTGTCCAGCACAGTTATGAAGAGAGCAGCTACAAGGTGAAAAAGTAAGTAAGATGGGAAAAATGCAGTCATGTCTAAAAATGATTCTAAATATTAAATAAATCTGCAGTTTCAGTTATAGTCTTCAGTTTTATTTAGAAAATTACACACATGAGTTTAGGGAAACTTTGTATGTAAGAAGAAGTATAAATATGCTGATAAAATAAACAGCCTTTAATCTGTTGGGAATCCTACTGAAAGCTATATAAGTATGTACACGTGTGTGTAGAGGTGGGGATGATATTTAGGCACAATAATGGAGCAGTATCAGAACTTTTTTTCCCCTTGACAATGGGCTCCTCTCTGGGAGAGAAAGTAGCAGCTGTTTAGTCGTGTCATGTTACTAATAGGAGCACCTTAAATACCACAGGCACTTAGCATGTATCTAAATAGTCCAGTAAAGTGAGCTTAAAGAACTAGATAAAATTACATTTGAAACTAGATTGCCCAAAATGTGAATTTTACCTTAGAATGTGAATAAAGACAAATAGCACCTTTTTTTCTCTTTTTCAGCATGAACTCCATGATTGGTTCAGTAGGGATCCAAAAGCACCATCTTCTCTTGAAACACCATCAGTCTTTTCTTCAGTATCTGATCTGTTACTAAACCAACCCAATTCTGCTTAAATAGGAAGGTGTAATGAGCTGGTTTGTTGGGTTGTTTTGTTTTTTTTTTTATGTGTGTGTGTGGGTTTTTTTAATATGGCCTAGCAGAGTAAAACAAGTTAAAGAGCTTTGGCTTAGTTGAGACCTAAGGCTTTAGCTGCACGCAAGCAAATTTAGCAGTGAATAGCAACTTGGTCTAGTCTGGGTCAAAGCTGGGGAAATCATAGTTTGGGGAAGAAGCAATCCCACTCCATAGCCTCTGAAGGTTACAGCTAAAATTAGATGGTGGCTGCTAGCCAGAGAAAGAAAGCATTTTCCCCCTGTTTTGCAATATATCCAAAAGCCATGCTTTCAAGGAGATTTGGAACTGTTGACTGTGATTTCTAGAAATCTGTCAGGCATTCAAGAAAAAAAACACAGATCTGCCCATTCACCTGTGAACCAAAAGTTGATAACTTGGTCACAGAGATGAACGCGTTTTGGCTTGGAAGAATATTTAGGAAATAAGCAGCATATCAGATCATTGTGCCATTAATGTCAGCTTGATACAAATGTATGGGCAGTTTTCAGCTGTATTTAGAGACACAGTCTGAATCTCAGGTTTTAAAGGTGGTTTCAAGAATATTTCAAGAATAATTACTAGTCACTCTATAAAAATCAGGCCCCTGTCCACTTTCCCATTAGACCTTCAAGACTTCATTTCTCTTCTAAAAACCCTACACTTTCAAAAGCTATACATACAGAAAGAGAGCCCAGAAATTTAGTCCTTGGTGCCCAGGTGAGCCTCTGTGGCCAAGCATGGAAGGTGAAAGGTTGATCAGAGTTCAGCCCCATTACCTCCAAGGGGCCAGACCTCTGAGTCATCAAAATGCTGGCTGAAATAGCATATTTGCACAGTTCCTCTGATGAGAAACCTGGATGTCAGATGGGGAAAATGTTGATTCTCATGGGAAAAAAATTTGGTAAACATGTTTCACATTGAGCATGATCCACCCACACAGGCAAATCCAGTTTGCAGCCCTCTGTTAGTTTTTCTCCTTATTTAGTAAGAGAACTTATATATAAATGTAATCTTTTTCATTTCCTTGTGGCTGAAGCCTCACTTGTGGGCTTCCAAAATGACACCACTGAAGAGCAGAGCCTAACCTCAATGTTTGGTGAAAAAACACAGGAAAGGCAGCACCTCCCCTGAGGAGCAGAGTAGAAGCAGTGAGCAGGATTTCCAAACAACTGGACAAACAAAAATATACAAAGCAGCCACTAAAAAGTCAGTGCACCTCGTCGCATTTCTTCTGGATATTTAAGGTGAATCAAAGCCAAGCCAGAGGCTCATGCAACTCCAGGGCAAGAGTCCAGATGCTGCGGCCATTTTCCTGTGGCATTTCATGATGAAAAACTGTGAAGCACCAACAGTTCCTGCTCTAAGCTCCACAGTGTGATTGTATATTGTTCCAGATAAAATAGACACTGGCAACAAAGATCCACCTGCTTTTTGGTTTGCTGTTGCTACTTTGAGGAACAGTAGGTCTCCATTTGGGACGGGAAAAGAGGGATTTCTTTGAGGACAGGTAACAGTGGTAAGACAGATTTCTCTCTTTTCCCTTCTCTTCTCTTCTCTTCTCTTCTCTTCTCTTCTCTTCTCTTCTCTTCTCTTCTCTTCTCTTCTCTTCTCTTCTCTTCTCTTCTCTTCTCTTCTCTTCTCTTCTCTTCTCTTCTCTTCTCTTCTCTTCTCTTCTCTTCTCTTCTCTTCTCTTCTCTTCTCTTCTCTTCTCTTCTCTTCTCTTCTCTTCTCTTCTCTTCTCTTCTCTTCTCTTCTCTTCTCTTCTCTTCTCTTCTCTTCTCTTCTCTTCTCTTCTCAAAAAAAAAGAAAAAAAAAAGAAAAAAAAAAATACTTTTTAGAACTTATTCCTGTCCTAAAGCTGAGTAACCATTTTACCTAACTCCTGGGAAATGTACAAGAAATACCCATATGCAAAGCTATAGGTGCTAGTGAAATCATATCCCTCTAACAAAGCTGTATTTATCTTACAATCCTTTTTTTTTTAACAGAAAAGTAATTTTAATTAGCAAGTGGGGGCAGGTACTGATTCTTGGTAAGCACACCCTATATTGATGGCTCCTCTATACGTCAGTGCATGAGCATTTACATTGCTCAGATAATCTTGCTGGCAAGCAAAGAAACAACTATCATGTTACTTGAAAGAACTGAAGCTATATTGTATAGCAGTCATTAGTCTCCTTGAATCTGCTCATAATGATGAATGCATCATTCTGCCTGCCTGCAATTTGTGTAACAAACAGCACAGCCAAGTCTTTTCCAGTTCTGTTATTCTGTTTTAAAAAACACTGACATTTTCTTAAACAGACATAATTTATAATCTTAAGTAACACAACAGTGCCTTGGTGTGTAAGGGCCAGCAAGCAAACAAGACTCCTTTCACAAAGATTAAAAAAAAAAAAAAAAACAGTCTCGTGCTCTTTGAGGTCACTATGGCTTAAAACTGGGGTGAGGCGGGAGGAATTAGGACCATTCTGTGACATGTCTTTGGCTTTGAAATATGTATTCTGCTCCCTCAGCAGAAACCCCAAGTGAAAGCAGGGTTAAAAACAATATGTAATGCCTCCTGGGGACTAACAGCTGCCTGTGTCTACACCATCCTATTAAAGCACCTCAGGCAGCAGTTCTAGGGGCTAAGCATCCATGCTGGTTTGATCTCTGATTTATATTTGCAGCTTGCCTCAGTTCCCCTGATTGCAACACCATTTGGGTAACATCGTGAGCACTCAGCTCTCACAGCACCCACCAAAGTGCCCCTCACACCCCATCCGCCTGAAGCACCTTGTTGGGCATCACTGTCTCAAGCATCCTCCACCTGCCAACAGGTACCCCACCAGTCTGCATGGGATGCCACTCACCACTCATGTTCCCAGCCAGAAATCCCTTTCTGTTATAGGATGAGCTGCTCTGCATACCTATCGTCTGCGTGCTGCTCATCTATAATGGAAAGCATGGGGTGGTGCTGACCAATGAAATGCTGACATATGGTGAAATATTAGTAATTAACATCAGTTCCCTCCTCGTGGGCTCCAAACAGAAAACATTGTCCTGCTTATGGATCTGGCACAGCTGGGCTTCTCCACTGCTGCAGCACTGCCTGGACAATTCAACTTGTCTCAGTCTAGCAGTGAGGACAGATCACAAGCACATGATGTTGCAGACCTCCAGTATAGAAATAATGGTGTACTTGTCAATGCTGAACTGCTGTGGCACAGATCTAGAGGAGATCAGGGTGGCAGCCAAGGAGCTGGTGCACTTTCCTCTCCTGCCTTGTGTAGAAGCTGCTGTAAAGAGCCATGAAGGTGGCCTTTTACCCCTGAAATTAGCTGTTTTCTGTCTGTTTTCCCATGTTTGGAGGTCAACATGCCTTCCCCTGTGGCACACATCCTACCTTGCTCTGCAAGGAGGCTCCTTAGCATTAGTCTAGAAGCATTAGGGGACATGGCCAGAGATTTCTCATCTGATCTTAATCTTTCTTCAGCTAAGGTCGGTGATTTAACTTCCACTGGTTTCAAGACAGAGGCTCACACATTTAAACTCTGGTTTTCTTCCTGAAAAAGCCAGTGTGAATTTTTCTGCAGCTGATTCACTTTTATGATTGCTGATCTCCAACCTCTGTTCTTCCTTCTTAGAGATTTAATGCTGGAGAAGCTCAAAGCAGACCTATGGTTGTCAGGTTACAACAATACTATAGCTTTACATGAACTACTGACAGATGTCACAGCTAAATAAGCCATCCCATAAATTACTGTCTCAGACAAAATAAATAAATAAAGGTCTTTCTTTCGCTGAGGATAATCAACTCTGAGTTGGTGACATGGGGTCCAGAATCCAAAATCCTTCACTAAAAATGCTGTCTCTCTATTCCACCAGCCCCTGGGACCGCAGCAGGAAGGAACATTGTCAACTGTTCCAGCCTAGGAAAAGTATGTGACTGCTACATTAAATTTGTGATGGACTGAAAAGAGCAGGTGACATGTAAACTGCAATGCTGATATTGCCAAATAAGTGAGCAGAACCACTCTGTGAGGGTGAATCTTCCTCACAGACTCCCAGAGCATCTAAAGCAGGAAACATGACAGTAACACAGCCTGGAGGGCAAGGAGACATGCATTAAATACTGGCCCAAACATCTGAGCTCTTCGTTCATGGCTCACACTCCCTTCATCACAATTTAAGATTGTTTAAGTGTCGAGCCTTTTTTTTTGTTGCTGACCTTTAATGGACATTGAGTCATGGAAATACTCAAAAAACAGCATTAATGGAGGGAAAAAACCAATGTGTTTACATTCTAGGAGCCAAATGAGATCACGAATGTCCTAAGCAGCATGACAAAGGCTGCTGTCAGGAGATGTTTTATGACGGAGCAGAAGCAGGAAGTGTGGTGACTCACACGTTAGTGGCCCATACCTGGACATTTCCAGAAAATTTTGCAAATGTGAGTAGTTCAAATAGCTCAGATAAGGATTAGGTAAGAATGTAAATATGGGGACTTCATCTGAAAGAAATGCAAGCTGTGAACCTTTTCCAAAGCATCTTGATCTGGGGTACTGTGCACACTCAGCCTTTAGGTCAAGCTTACTTTTTGCTGAAGAAACTGCTCACTCTTTTCCCATCTTCCAAAACTTCATCCTACATCAGTAAAATAACATGATCCACAGGGGAAATTGTCATATTTTTCCATTGTCTACAGGCTAGACAAAATTTGAAATCAAATCTGAAATTAAAATATTGGCAGAATATGAATTAAAGTCAGTATTAACTAGAAACTTCAGCATGAAGTATATTCGTCCGATCAAAGCAATATTCTATATCCCGTGGAAGCTTTTGAAGAATATTTAGAAGTAAAACAAGTGGGAAAAATATCTCTGTGCCAAATTTGGGCTGTTTTTTAAACAGACATCAAGGCAAAACCATAAAGCAGCCAATTGCCTGTATCTTCTGCCAAGAGCAGCATTTCTTCTCTCCCTCCCTCTCATTTTTTCCCTCCTTCTCTCTCCAAATGAATGAGATCAAGATCAAGAAAACTGTATCAGGTCCTTGAAGCACTTTTCAAGTTTGCAGGAATATTGCACTCACTTGAGTAAAAACACACACATATGCCCAAGGCCTTTTAGACTGGCTGCTACCACCACCAAGGAGCAACCACAGGGCTGTGCAGGTAGTTAGTGGCATAGAGAGGTGGCTGAGGGAAGCAGAGAATTTGGTAGCCAGTGGAAAATTAACAAGCACAAGTGGGGTCACAGAGGGACTGCAGGGAGTGGGTAACATTTGTTCTGTATGTCAAAAATGTCTCCCTACAGCAGTGTGGTAATATTATGATTATTATTTTGGCAGAGGAGTTTTTGTTTTCTCTCTCAAACTGATCCTGCTCCCCTCTTGTGCAGGTATTGAGCTTATGCTGGGCCAAAAAAGCAAAAGAAAGGCCATCAGTTTTAGATTAGTTGTGGTCTATCCAAGATATATAGCATGGGGCAGGAGGGGAAAGTAGGAGGAGAGAAGGACCACAATAATGGTCAAGCAGGGAAAGAACCTTTGACTTTTCTAATAGTTTTAGCTCAAGGTTAAAAGGTGACAAGGCTGAAGAGAAAGTTTCAATTCCAAATTGCATTTGATGTAAATAACTGATGCAAATAACTCGGTGTATCTGATTAGCCTGAAGCTCTCTGAGGACATTAAAAAGAAGCTTTACTACTAGAATATTTTACTGGAGGATGTTACAGTCAGATCCTTCTACTCCTTGCTCTCACTCTTCCTTCTTCTATCAAACTAGAGTACATGTATCATTAAAGATCTTTTACCACCATCTCTAGGTTACATCAGCTCGAGCCCTCTGCACATCACATGCTGAATCAGCAGCCCTCCAAACAGTGCTGTCTGTGACAGGCACCGATGCCCAGTGGCAGCAAAGCAGTTTTAGTTCCTTAGTGGCCTGAAAAACGCCTTACATGCAGTTAAATTTTTTGTCTTGAGGAAATTTATTCCTTATCTACCCCATTTTTTCAGAATTTTTCATCCTTCCTCCTCCCCTCCACCGATTATTCTTTAGAAAATAAAGCTCTGCACTCTGAAATGTTTTTGCATCCCTCCTGTAATTGGGAGTCCCTGCCATATGAGGCTTCCACACACATTTTCTCAAAACTCCCTGGCACAGGAAAGCATGAGAGAATACGAGGCAGTATGGATATAAAGAAAAGTAGAAGCAGAATTTGTGAGTATCAGTTCAGCATGTTGTGATTTAGATTGTTCAGCCTTAAATTAACATTCTAGGAGTCCCTATTTCCACTTTCTAGTTCCTTTTTTTTTCCTCATTCTGTTATTCTGCCATTTACGTTCATATGTTGCTCCCCTCTGTAAGCTTGCAACTTTTATCATACATCTTTTTCCTTCTTCTACTTAAAAGTCCTTACAATGGACTTTTTTCATACACATTTTCCTCTTTGTAGTTCTCTCTTCTGCCAGACTCCATTTTCTTGTGTCTGAAACAGCTACACCCATTTGTCCTCTTTAAGGCCTCAATCTTGAAAATTATCTTAAATCAGAAAACACTTACTTAAGCAGGTGTTTAGCACTGGGGTTAGTTTTTACATGAAGTGCAAGGTAAGAATTTACCTGAAGTTCATCAAAGTTCAACTGCTCTGTCAAACAGGTGTAGATCATATATAAATATATATA